>NW_007253595.1:727552-734907 GCF_000164805.1 Carlito syrichta | reverse complement strand
TGCACTCCAGCCTGGGTGATAGAGTGAGACTCCAACTCAAAAAAAAAAAAAAGTATCAGTTTTAAAATATCATTAGGCTGGTGCAGTGGCTCATGTCTGTAATCCCAGCACTTAGAGAGGCTGAGGTGAGAGGACTGCCTCAGCCCATGGGTTCGAGACCAGCCTGGGCAACTTGGTGAGATCTCATCTCTACAATAAATCAAGAAAAATTAGCTGGGCATGATGGCGCATGCCTGTAGTTCCAGCTACTTGGAAGGCTGAGGTGTAAGGATCACCTGAGCCCAGCAAATAGAGGCTGTGGTGGCTGTGAGCATGCCACTGCACTCCAGCCTGGGCAACAGAGTAAGACTCCAATTCAAAAAAAGTATATATATATATATATATATATATATATATATATATGTATATATTATATGTATACACATAAGTATATATATATGTGTGTGTATATATATATACATAAGTATATATATCTTTAAAAGATATTTACCATTTGAAACAAAACAATTGCAATAGATTATGAGATTACTATATATAGTAATAAGATACAGACAAAACTGTAGACAGCCTAGAAGAAGAGAAATGAAAATATACTCATAGATTCTCATAGTATATGCGACAAGTATAATAATACTTGAAGATAGATAGTAATTATTTATGTGTGTGTATGTGTGTGTACATATATAATACATAATAGACTAATATATACAACAAACAGAGGTAGGACTAACAAGCCAAAAATGAAGACAAATTAAATTTTTACACAATTAATAAGATAAAATATACACTTAATTCAAATGAAAGCAAGAAAAGGGAAAAAATAGAACAAAGGATCGGTAGAATAAATAGAAGACAAATAGCAAGATGGTAGATTTAAACCCAACATTGTCAGTGATTACATTAAATGTAGATAGTGCAAGTATTTCAACTAAAAAGCAAATATTGTCAGATTGCATTCTGTATAAAAGAAACACACCTTAAATCAAGTCATAGAACAGTTAAAGCAAAAAAGATGTAAAAAAACAAGCTTAAGAAGCGTACACAAATATTATTCAACATAAAATTATAATAGTTAAAGCCATTGATATGACATAGATATCAAATAAATTCAATAAATTTACAGCAAGCATGAAAAAGCAAAAGTGAGAAAAGATACAAACTATGAATTTCAGCAATTGAACAAGAGATATCACTACAGACCTCCCAGACATTAGAAGAAGAATGAGAGAATAATATGGACAACTCTATACAGGTAAATTCAACACCTTAGATGAAATGGACCAGTTTCTCATAAAACCACAAGCTGTGAATGTTCATCCAATCTGACACAGATGACCTGAGTAAGTTCTATAATTATAAAAATAATTGAATTTATGGTTAAAAACCTTCACCAAAAATGCCCAGGCAAAGATGGTTTCACTGGTGAATTCTACCAAGCATTTAAAAAGAAAAATAACACAACTCAATACCTTTTTCCTGACCCAAAGTCATTACAGAAGGAAAAAACTTCAGCAAAATATTAGCAAAATCAACCCAGTGATTACATATTATAATTATATATGTATGCATATATTAATATATAACTTATGTGTGTATTTATATATTTCATATAGACATTAACCATGTGAGATCTCCCCTTAAGAGCATCCACAGAGAGTAATATATATAGCTGACTGACTACCACCACCTGACATACTCCAGATTCTCTACAGCATTTAATGTTGCAACTACACTGTACCCAGCTTACTCTCAGTGAATGACTAAGTAAAAGTACTAAAATGGGCCATTTCTGTCAGATGCAGTGCACTTCTGACAAGAAATGCTTGCTCTGAGGATACCCTTGGCCTATCTGAGAATTTTCAAGATGCACTGCAGCCTGAGGCTTTTCTATTGAATCCTCCTTCCTTCTCTCCATCTCCTTACAGTTGACAGATTTGCACTGTGGTCTGAAGGCTCTCCCCATCTATTCATGTTTCTGTTACCCTTTATTTCAACACATATTACTCCAAGTAAGTGTGTTGCACATCTCTTCTCTCTTGGCTGCTTTCTTAGAAGACACAAAATGGCACACAGTCTAAAGAACAAAAGCCATATTATCATCTCAGCATACACACACACACACACACACACACACACACACACACACACACACACACACACAGCATTTGATAAAATTCAACAGTGACTAATAATACAGACTAGGAATGAAAAGGTCATTCATGAAAACCTCACATCTAGTATCATATTTAGTTTCAAAAGACTGAATGTTTTCTCCTAAAATCAGTACATTTTAATTCAACATTGTACTAGACGTACTAGCCAGTGCAATAAGGCAAGTCAAAAAAAATAATAATAAAAAATAAAAACCAAATACATGCATATTGGAAAGCAAGAAAAAAACTCTCTTTTATGCATAACATACTTGTCTATATTTTTAAAATCTTAAGTAATTTACTAGAGCAATTGCCAGAACTAACAAGTGATTTTAGCAAGGCTATAGAATCAATATACCAAAAAATTAAAAGGCATTTCTATACACTAGTAATAAACAATAAGAAGGTAATAGTTAAAAGCAAGACCATTTATAATTGTGAAATAATATAACCTACGTAGGCAAAATTTTCTGAAGTACACAAATCCTATATACTAAAATGCATAAAATATTCATGAAAGAAATAAAAGGAGACTTAAATAAATGGAGGGATAAATTTTGATCATATTGTTAAAAACTCAATATTGTTAAGGGGCCAATTCTTCCTAAATTCTTCATTTGATTCACTGCAATTTCAATCGTAATTCCATCAGTCTATTGACAAGCCAATTCTGCAGTCTGTAATGAAATTCAAAAGGTAGAGCTGAAACAACTTTGCATAAGAACAAAGTTAAAGGACGTGGACTATCTAGTTTCAAGACTCATTATAGAGTTACATAATTAAGACAATATATTATGACATAAAAATAAACATACAGACAGAGGGAACTGAATAGATGTAAAAATAGAACCCACACATGATGGTTTCCAACAAATGTGCCTAGGCAATTCAACAGGGAAAGAAAAAGTTCAAAAAGTAGTGCTGAAACATGTGGATAATTGTATGAAAAATACTCATCTGTATGGCAAAAATGCACTTCAATTATTACTTCAGGCTATGCATAGAATTTAGCTAGAAGTAGATAGTGGACCTAATTGTAAAATCTGAAACCATGAAGTTTCTAGAAGAAAATACTGAAGACAGTTTAAGTGACTTTGGGCCAAGCAAACAAGTTTTATCTAGGACATAAAATAATTTAAAGTATAGAAGAAAAATATGTATAAAACTAATTTTATCACAACGAAAAATCTTTGCTCTTCCACAATCATCTTTAAGAAAATGAAAAATCCAACTTCCGGCAAGATGGCAATGGGGCAACCTGGTCTGTGAAACCCTCTGCAAAGGAGAACTGCAGTGGGTCTCTGGCTCTTGCCCCGGGGGCTGCGGACCCCAAAATCGCAGCCTGCTCTTCATACGGAGCTCAGCCGTTCTCACCGCTGGGGCATCGCAACGGACTGGACAGCCACTGTAGTGCAGACGCCGCTGCTGCTGCTGCCGCAGCCGCCACCACAGCCACCGCCGCTGCCGCCAGTAGCACATTGCACCACCAGGGCCAGAGGCGATCCATGACTTCAGTCCTTGAAGCCCCTTCAGGGAAGATCTGCAGGGATCGCTGCCCCCTCTCCTGTGACTGAGACATCCTGCCCACCGTGAGTCTCCTGCCTGTGTCCTGAGGCAGGCACCATCTCCAGTCTCTGCCTCATGTCCAGCCCCACCCCCTCAAGGGCCAGCAGTTGAGATAGCACCACCTGCTGGCGATTCAAGGTAACAACACCAAAACGGGAGAAACAAGCTAGAAAAAGACATAGGCCAGAGTGAACAGAGAGTGATCTGAACTGTCCTTCACAGCAGACCAGGGCACCCCTTTCTTTCCCCCACTGTCCACTGTCTGCTCCATTCTCTTCCATTTGCTAACCACATTTTATTTCAGGGAGTAAACCTACAGCGCCACTGCATGGACAGATTCCAAGGCAGTGGGAAGAGGGTTCCAGATTATCCACACACCTGTCAGCGAATACCAGGACCTGCGAATAGATTTTGAATCACAGCTTCCCCCTTAAGTACATCTCAAAACTGCAAAAAGTACCACCCCCAACCTACAGTGCAACTCCAGAATTGAACAAAGTAAGAGGGCATACACAAAGAATAGGAGATTGAATAAACAGAAGTAAAACCAATCCCTTTACCCGTGAATAACAGAATTAAAGAAGACAGTGATGTGGAGGGAAGGAAAAAGTAGGGAGGGGGAAAAAAACCACACAAATGAAGAAAAACCAAAAGAAGGTCTCACACAGACCCCTGGGAGATCAGACACTGAGAAAACAGATTTTGGAACACAAACATTGAAGAGCCCCCAGAATGGCTGGTCACATGCAACAAACCCAGACATCAAGACATTAATGGAGAGAATTAAAAAAGTTGAGGAGTGACAAGAGGAAAATAGGAAGGAGCTGTTGTCAGAAATGACAGCAGTAAAGAATACTGTGATGGAAATGAACAACAGACTAATAAGCATGGAAAGAAGAATCAGCCAAGCAGAAGAAAGAATCTCAGAGCTCGAAGACCAAAGCACAGAACCAACCCAAACTGTCAAAAGCATAGAAAAGAAGCTCAAAAAGACAGAGCAAAACCTGCAAGAGATGAATCATCACTTCAAGAGACCAAAGCTAAGAGTAATTGGGCTTCCTGAGGCAGAGAGAGAAACAGAAGCCACACTGGAACAAACATTTCATGAAATCATTCAAGAAAACTTCCCTCATATCATCGAGGATGAAAAAATCCAAACAAAAGAGATTCAGTGAACCCCTGCAAGACAACAAATGAGAAGACCAACTCCCAGACACATAATAATTCGCCTAAACAAAGTAGCTATGAAAGAAAAAAATCCTAAAGGCAGCAAGAGAAAAAGGCCAGACTATCTACCAGGGAAGACCAATTAGAATAGCAGCAGATTTATCCACAGAAACTCTTCAGGCTAGGAGAGCCTGGAGCCCTATCTTCAAAGTTCTAAAAGATAAACAGTTTCAACCAAGAATAACCTACCCAGCCAAACTAAGCTTCATTAATGAGGGAGAATTGAAATCTTTTCCAGATATCCAATCCCTAAGAACCTATGCTGTCCCCAGACCACCTCTACAAGAAACACTTAAGAAAGAACTGAACACAGAAGAAAAAGAAAAAAGAACAACAACATTCTTCACAAGAGTACAGGCAAAAGATTAAAAACACACGTGAGCCACTCTAGAACCCAAAGAAAGACAACAAACAAACAGGAACAACTCTGTAAAAACCTTATGACAGGGATCAACTCTTGCATTTCAATTATTAGCCTAAATGTGAATGGACTAAATGCACCACTGAAAAGACAAAGAATGGAAAAATGGATAAAATATCATCAGGCAACAATCCATTGCCTTCAAGAGACTCACCTCATTAGAAAGGACACCCACAGACTCAAAGTAAGAGGATAGGAAACAAACTTTCAGGCCAACGGAATACAAAAGAAAGGAGGAGTAGCGATCTTAATTTCAGACAAAATACCCTTCAAGCTACTAAAAATCAAAAAAGATACAGAAGGCCACTACATAATGATAAAAGGCTCAATCCATCAACAAGGACTATCTATCCTAAACATATACGCATCCAACATAGATGCACCAACTTTCATAAAGCAACTTCTAGGAAAACTAAAGAAAGATATTGACTCTAACACCATCATAACTGGGGACTTTAATACCCCACTCACAACCCTAGACAGATCATCAGGACAAAAAATAAGCAAGGGGATCTGGAACCTCGATGTGACTTTGGACCAAACGGATTTAATTGATACCTACAGAACACTCCATCCAAAGACTACAGAATATACATTCTACTCATCACCGCATAGAACGTATTCTAAGATCGACCACATAATTGACCATAAATCAAGCATAAGCAAATTTAAAAGGACCAAAATTCTACCATGCACCTTCTTGGACCACAGTGGAATAAAAATAAACATTGACACCAACAAAGTCCCCCCAAAACCCACAAAGACATGGACACTAAACAGCATGATGCTAAACAACTCCTGGGTCAATGATGAAATCAAAACAGAAACCAAAAGATACCTGGAAACAAATGAAAATGAAGAAACATCTTACCAAAATCTCTGGAACGCCTTGAAAGCTGTAGTAAGAGGGGAATTTATATCCCTACAAACACACATGAAGAAAATGGAAGGAACACAAATTAACAACCTAACAAGCCACCAAAAAAACTGGAAAAGCAAGACCACCAAAACCCTAATTTCAGCAGAAGAATCCAGATCACCAAAATAAATGCCCTAATCCAGGACATAGAAGACAAAAAGATAATGCAAAAAATCAATGAAACAAGAAGCTGGTTCTTTGAAAGGATAAACAAGATCGATGGTCCCTAGCTAGACTGACCAAGAAAAAATGAGAAAAAAATCAGATAAGCACAATCAGAAACACAAAAGATGAAGTCACATCTGACCCTGAAGAAATACAAAAGATCATTAGAGACTACTACTTACAGAAACAAACTTGAAAACCTTAAGGAAACGGAGGACTTTCTGACATCACACAACCTACCTAGATTGGAACAAGAAGAAGTTGAGACCGTAAATAGACCAATAACAATCAAGGAAATTGACTACATAATACGAAAACTACCTACAAAAAAAAGCCCTGGTCCAGATGGCTTTCCAGCAGAATTCTACAAGACATTTAAGGAGGAGCTGATATCAATCCTACTGAAGGTATTCCAGGCGATTGAAAAAGATGGAACTCTCCCCAAATCATTTTATGAAGCCAACATCACATTGATACCCAAGCCAGGTAAAGATCCAACAAAGAAAGAGAACTACAGGCCAATATCTTTGATGAACATAGATGCTAAAATTCTCAACAAGATCCTAGCAAACTGAATTCAGCAATACATCTATCTATCCCCATGCACAAAGGTTAACTCCAAATGGATCAGAGACCTAAATGTAAAACCTCAAACCATAAGAACCTTAGAAAATGAAGGAAATACCCTCATGGAAATCAGAACTGGCATCCAATTCCTGAACAAAACCCGAAACCCACAGGTCATAAGAGAGAAGATAGACAAGTGGGACCTTATTAAACTGACAGCTTCTGCAAGACCAAAGAAACCATCAAGAGAGCAGAGAGACAGCCTACAGACTGGGAAAAAATATTTGCCACACCAGGTCTGACAAAGGCTTAACATCCTGTATCTACAAGAACTAAA
>NW_007253595.1:691850-727323 GCF_000164805.1 Carlito syrichta | reverse complement strand
AAAATAACAGCTGCTGGAGAGGGTGTGGTGTAAAGGGAACACTTGTTCACTGTCGGTGGGAGTGTAAACTAGTGCAACCTCTGTGGAAAGCAGTGTGGCGATTCCTAAAAGCTCTAAATATCAACCTCCCATATGACCCCACAATCCCTCTACTGGGAATATACCCTGAAGAACTCAAATCACTCTATAAAAAAGATATCTGCACACGTATGTTTATCGCAACGTTGTTCACAATAGCAAGAACCTGGAAACAACCATGCTGCCCATCAAAAGAGGACTGGATTAAAAAAATGTGGTACATATACACGATGGAATACTACGCAGTCATAAAAAAGAGCAAAATCATGAATTTCGCAGCAACCTGGATGGAACTAGAGTCTATAATCCTGAATGACCTCTCACAGAAACAAAGATCCGAGTATCACATGTTCTCACTCATATAATGAACCTTGAACATCCAATGCAATACTATAAGAAAATGACTGACAGCACTGGGAAACTATGGGGGGGAGAGGGGGATGGGATTAACAGTAGCAAATATCTGTCTGGGGATGGGGAAACACCTCTTATCAACAGGGTGCCTGAATGAAACCTAATTGTACACCTAACCCTTAAGTGTACCCCACAAAACCATAATAAAAAATATTGATTAAAAAAAAAAAGAAATTAAAAAAAAAAGAAAATGAAAAATCCAACTGTGGTTTAAAAGAAAACATTTACAAAACTTATTTATGATAAAGAACTTATATCTAGAATACAGAATTCCTAGAACTCAATTGTCTTAATGTAAAATGTCCAAAATATTGGTACAATCAAAGAAAATATTTTAATAGCCAAGAAATGTATTTAAGATGCTTAATATAATTGTCAGGGAAATACAAAGTAAAACTACAATTAGGTATCACTACCTACCTCTCAGGTTAGCTAAGCTTAAAAAGTGCTGGTAAGGGTGTGAGACAACTAAACTCTTTGTATATTACTTGTAGGAATATGCAAAACGTTCATAAATAACTTTTACTTTTTTACATGAAACACACTTGATATTGCTAATACATCTTTTTCTACATTTTTTCTTTAATATTAGTCGTACAATATTAAAAACCCAACAACGAGTTGCAACCTGCAGTCTGAAATACACTGATCCGTCTAGCTATATAGGCAGACCTTGAAAATCTCTGATTATTATTATCAAAGTGCAGAGAAGATCTTGAGCAATGTCTCACCTGCCAACATGAACCTGCCTAAGGCTACAAAGTGTTCTGACAAAGCACTAGGTAAGTCACCAGTCCTAAAAGCTAAAAAGATTCGTCAAGACATGTGACAAAAGAAGGAAGAGATATTTAATAGTTCCAGCTTTAGTCAGCATATAGATATTCATAAGTAACTGAGGACAAAATTTTTCACCCTCAATAAAATATATCCATAGTTACTTATAACAGGATTTCTAATATATGCCTAATTTTTTTTCAGGATCAAGGCTACAGAAAAAAGATAGATGTGATTCAGTGGAGGCAAAGAAAGAAACAATTCAAGGGAAGAGATACCCAGAAATTTGATTTGAATATTTTTACGTTAGGAACTCAAAAATATGAATTAATATTAAAATTAAAGGCTATCATCAAAAAGAGACTGATTTTTCCCATCAAATACTGTAATTGTAATTAAATAAGGGAACCCTGATTTTGTAATGGTTGTTATTAAAAAAAAGAAAAGACAAATGGAATTTTGCCAGCTCAAATTGTATATAAAAGGGCACTGTCATCTTTGGTTGCTCTAATAGAACTCTTTAAAAGGTGGTAGCACCACTACTAGACTGCTCAAACTACAAACAGAGATAATATACTAAAATCTAGATATATTTGCAAGGGAAATGGAGAAATGATGGAGGAATCAAAGAATTACCCAGGTCAGGATGGCAAACATGAAAGACACAGTGGAAAGAGATCAAATTTGCAATGAGCAAAATGTAGTTTTTTTGGGGGGGGGATGGAGGAGACATTGTGATAGTACTGGACAGAAATCTGCAGTCCTGTAAGGACAGGGGAACTAGCCTAGGCCTAAGTTGTCCAGGACACAGAAAAATCTGTTCTGCACAGCTGCACAACTTTCTCCAGTCTTGTCATGGAGACCTCACACCTAGGCAACGTAATCACTTCAGGCACCATCTGCGCGTGCTCCCTAGTGGGCAGTTCAGGCAGCTGGGATGCTTTCTCACCTCGATATGCCACTTCTCTCTAAATTCTTCAAATTCCTGCCACAGTTTCTATACACACCTCCTTCCTATTCCCAGAGGGACATAAACATGTTATGCATTGTTGTCATAACTATCCATTTTTATTAGTGATAAATTTTCTATTTTTGTGTAGATAAAAGGTTGAGACTTTTTGGCATACAGAATTACATTCAAGCTTCTAAAAAAGGTGCCAGAGGCCTTTCACAATCAAGATCTCACCCATTTTTTCTGGGCACGTATATTTTTTCAATAAGATGGCCTACACACAATTTCACATATAATCTGAAAAGTCTTACCTTGGCTAGACATTTGGATCATTCTCCTTTTCTGGATTGTGTATATTAACTCTGATTCCTACCTGTCCTTCAAGGCTTGGCTTCTGCTGTCTCTTCTATTTCTTTGCGGTGTCTTTCAGACAGTCCAACCTGCACTGGTTTCTCCCTTGTTTGTACCAATCTCTTGATCCACTGTGTTCAACCAAAGTTATATTTTCATTTGTTTGCACATGTTTTATTAACAAAGGAGGGGAAAGCTTTGCAATTATTTGTAGAGATACTCTCAGTAGAGTCTTATGCCTGGTAGATCCTTGGTGCTTAATAGACACTTGTTGAAATCATCCAATAATCAAAACAGACACTCCTCTGGCCATTTCTTGGGCAAACACTGTTGTTTTGTCAAAATAAGGAGACAGAAAGTATAGAGACAGGTCTGAAACACTCTCATGCTATTTATTCAAGACAAAGCAAGAATGAATTGAAAAATGACAATTTTCAGTCTCAGCAATATGGGAAGTCAGCTATGTGCAAAGAAAATTGTGGAGATTGATATTAAGGTTAATTGAGTTGCCAGAATTAGTAAAGTAAAAGAAATAAGGAGGATATTATATTGAGAAAAATTATAATAATTTTTATAGTCGATTGTGTCTAAGAGTGGTATTATACTACTCTCTAGTGGTTGGATTATGGAGCAAAATGCTTTCAAAATAAATTTAGGATTTTGTTTTTTTAAAGAGAACAAGGGAATGTAAACAAGATAGAACTTTTAAACAAACATTTTAAAAATTTTATTTTGAATATGTGGGGTACAATTCAGGGATAGGTAAACAAATGCTCATTATGCAGGTACCCTTGTTGATGAGGTGTGCCTTCCCCACCCCTGGCAGTTTCCCTCTCTTTAAGTTATCAAAAATTTAAAAAAACATGGAAGGTCACTACATACTGATAAAAGGTCCAATCCATCAACAAAAAATATCCACCCTAAACATATATGCACCCACTATAGGAGCACCAACTTTCATAAAGCAGCTTCTAGGTAAACTTAAAAAAGTTATTGACTCTAACACCATCATAGCTGGGGACTTAAACATCCCACCAACAACCCTAGATAGATCATCAAGGCAAAAAGTTAATAAGGAGATCTGGAACCACAATGTGACACTTGTCCAAATGGGCTTAATTGATACCTACAGAATACTGCACCCAACAACCACGGAGTATACATTCTACTCATCATCACATGGAACTTAAGATCAACCACATCCTTGGCGATAAATCAAGCATAAACAAATTCCATAAGATTGAAATTCTGCCATACACCTTCTCAGAACACAGTGGAATTAAAATAAAAATCAATGCCAACAAGTTCCTCCAAAATAAACATTTTGTAACCCCAAAAATATTGTATAATTTAAAAATTCAAGAACTTCTCATCTCACATGACATGTAAATAATATTTAAGATCTCATTCTTTAACAAAAAGTTTGTACCCCACCCCAAATGCTGTATAATGTCAAAATTCAAGTACTAGCTACCAATGCATAATGGTCCTTTAGAATTTTGTCATCTGGAAAGGTGACATTGATCTGAATTAATCAAGGTGTCTGATTACATCTATAACTCTGATGTTTTTATTTTAATTTCCTATTTGACATTTGCAAAGTGAGTAGAAAATTTCCTGAAATTTTATTTTAATAGCATTGTAAAGTTGCAAAGATAAAGAGGACATTTATTTTATTTCATGTTTACTTTTATTTTTTGTTGCCAATATATAATATTTCATATAGATTTTATAATTTTTGATCAAAAGTGATTTTCATGACTTATGAAACAGAACCAATGAAGTAACCTTTAAATAATAATTACAAGGATTTTTCAAAGAAATAGTGAATTTCTGAGTACAATAAAAAATAAATTAAAATCAATTTTAAGAACATGATCACATGTTAATTTATTGTCTAATGTAATATTGAATTTGATACTTAATGAAGACAAAATAAAGACATATACAGAGCCATGTGTGTATCCAGCAAATCATTCAAACTTTATCTTATTGCTACAGGGTAAAATTTAGCTCTAATAACCACCTAGATATTTTTAATATGACCTGGAGTATATAAGATATATTTAATTTAGCTTAACAGAGCAAATAATCATTATGCTTAATTAATATTAGTCACAAGAAAAATACAAAGACTTTTTGAAGTAAAATCCCTTCTGGATAAGTAAGACATTTGAAGTAATGGACATGGAGGATCACAATAACAAAACATAAAATAAACTATGTTCATATATATTATCTCATGTATTCTTAAGGAAAAAAAATGTGCCTACTGTCATGATACTCATGTATAAATTAGAGAAGTGAGGCTTCAAGTGATTAAACCCCTTTTCTAGAATTACTTAGTGAGTGAATGTCTCATGCAGACTCAAACCTAAATCTATTGCTTGAATTTGTCTGTTCTTTCTTCTTTGCAAAGGTTCTTCAATAAAAACATACTGGAGTACTTCCTTGGAAGTAACCACTAGAGTATCATAGGCGTTAGATGGGAGTAAAGAACCATAATGAACATTATCAAATGAGACCAAAGATCAGGTGTGTTGGACAGGAAATTTCAATGCTGTATAAATTGTAAATTGGGTTCTGGTAAATTGTATCATTGAGAAGATGTAAACATAAGGTTGGTCAGAGAAAAGGATTCTGTGAAATTCCTGCAAACTTTCACATGGTACTGCAGCAAAAGACTCTCATTGTAACCAAATAGCCAGATTTGATTAAAGCTCAAGATCATGATGAAGATGCTCAAATTATGGTATTTGTAAATTCAATTATTACAGTTCTATAGCTAGGCCTACGAAAATTCTGTAATACTCTAGGGAAGGTGTGTGAGTGAGGTAAGGCTTGTGGCCACAAGAATGTGGACTTTATTGTCAATGAAGGTATGCCCTCTTCTTGCTTGGGACTGTCAGTACTGAATGGTAGAAGTAAGAATGTTTTAGCAAACAGCACAAGCAAGTGAGGGTTTTAGAAAACCCTCTAATTAATTAATCTAATTAATTACTCCAACATACATTAAAAAGGCATTGCATATATATTAAAGTAGAAGAATCTGATATGATAAAGGGACAGGTTGAAATGTGGACAAACTGGGTAGGGATAAAAAAACATAATTACTAAATTAAAATTATAAATAGAAGATAGAATATTGCATTAAATTGAAAAAGTGGGCTAAGTAAAGTCTTCAACTTTTTACTTCCAATTGATCATGAAAAAATAAAGCATGGATGCAATAAAA
Source organism: Carlito syrichta (assembly GCF_000164805.1). NCBI lineage: Eukaryota > Metazoa > Chordata > Mammalia > Primates > Tarsiidae > Carlito > Carlito syrichta. The sequence continues at coordinate 721,519 of NW_007253595.1, read as the reverse complement.
ATAAATCTAAGAACTGGGTATAAATATCCAATCTACTTTTGCCATAAATTCTAGTAATTGAGAACACACACATAAAAAAATCAAAGAAAATGGTAAAAAATGTATTCAAAAGTTCATAAAATCTTGTACTTTCAGATAGAAAGACCTTATGAAGTATTAGGAATTTTGTTTAAAAGAGAAGAAATCTTAGACATACATTGAAGATATTTTGAAATATAAGGGTTAAGAAAGTCTTCTAATTATGCAGTCTGGTAAATGAACAAAGTTGGTTTCAATATCCAAAGACAATGAAAGAGAATACATACTTCTCTGAACAAACTTTTATATGTAGCCATCATAGCTTTCATATATGAGAACAAAGAAGAAAATCATCTGGATTCAAGGTCTCACCAGCTAAACAACACACGTGTATTTCCTGGAAAACATTTCTCAGATACACATTCTAGCCCAAAAGATAAAATTAAGAACTCAAGAATGTATTACATGACTTAAAATAAACTCAGCTAAATATAAGTTATGGCAAACTATTTTATTGATGTGCTCATAAAACAATAAAACCAATTCTGTCATCATTACTATCATCATCAGTTGTGTAGTCTCACATGATTGCTATTGAAGCAAAAAACTGGTTGGAGGAGAATAATTAATATCATACTAAATTACCCTCTTTACCTCCAAGATACATATAGATAATTTTAAATTTTGTTTGGACTTTTAAAACTAGAAAAAAATAATTACATATGTATATGAAAATGTACACGTAATCATTAGTAGAATAAATATGAATGCATGCCTTTGAAATCTTTAGAGGAAAAGTGGTTATGAAAACACATTTATATAGAAAAAGTTTTAAAAAGGTATACTAAAGGAATACAATTAGAATGAAACAAAACTATTAAGCACAAAGCAAAATACACAATTGCTATGGTTTATAACTCCACGAAACTCATATTTTCAAGAATATAGAATAATTTCATGAAACAATCACAATATAACAATTGATGAAATAAACTGAGTAAGAAATTATATATAAACAATCCCCCAAACGATGCTCATTTTTCAAACAAGTCCATAGCTATATGTGGAAGACAAAAGGAAGCAGGTCATCATAGATATGGAATTGATTATGACTCTCAAGATCTGAGAATTTTGGTTCTGGGATTTTGATTATCTCTTATCCATCTCCAAGGCTTCCAAGTTTGCTAAAATGAGAATGCATTGCATTTATAACAAAGAAAATCAGCTTTGTTTTTTAAAGATGGAAAAATCTGAAATCCTGAGAATTGAAGGATTGATGTCAAACTTGATGGAGGAAGCAGAAAGTTTAGAAGGAGGGCAAGTTGGGAGTACAGACAAAAGTCCACTGTTTGAACCATGTATTGGCATTGTTATGGGTGAAATAGTGTCTTCCAAAATTTAATTGCTCCTATTCTAACCCCCAATATTTCAAAATTCTGTCCTTTGAAGATGTAATAAGTTAAGATGAGGTCATTAGTGTGAGCCCTAACCCAGTATGACTGGTGTTCTTATAAAAAGGGGTAATTTGCACACAGACACACACAGGACGAACACTGTATGAACATGAAGTTAGAGATGGGACGATGTTTCTACCTGCCAAAAAAATGTGAAAGATTGCCAGCAAAATACTGGAAGCTAGCACAGAGGAGTGGAGCGGATTCTCCTTCACAGCCCTCAGAAGGAAGCAACCCTGCTGACACCTTGATCTCAGACTTCTAGCCTCCAGGATTGTGAGACTATTCATTTCTACCTTTAAGCTGTTCGGTGTGTGGGCTGTGCAATGGCAGTCCTAGTAAACGAACACAGATGTCTAATTAGGAGAGTGCCTGGGAGCAGCTACACCCTCAGGCATAGGCTTAAAAGTGTCACCTTCTCACCAATTTTTAATGTAATATGTTAACCTGACAATTGCTTCAGCATGCAGATAGAGGAAGTTGCATATGTTCAAGACCCGAGAGCCATGGAGAAGAACTGGTACCACCATTGCCTTCAACTCAGGCCTATCACTTCACCCTCCACCCTACTATTCTTCATCTGGTTTCACCTTGTTTGTGATGCTGGAACCCAAATGGGCCTCCAAAACTTGTGAAACAGAGGAGAGAAACTAGGCATACAGTACCTGTCCTCCCTTATCAAAGGGAACACTGTGACTGAGCCAGCTCAGTCACAGGTGAAGTGAGCCCAGCTTACACAGAAAGTGATACATGAGTTCATTCTGCAAACATCAGGCAGCCTTAGCATGCTCCTTTTATGCAGAATTGCATGTGTGCTTATGGCATTGATGTCGGACCTCTAAGATGTCTCTCTGGGCTAGAAAAAGCTTGAATTTCAAATAGATCTGCTCTCACAGAGACTACCACAATATGTGATTTGAGGGACTGAATAATAATCCTGTCCCAGAACCTTTCACCCACAGCTTCCTACAGTCTTAGAATATCTACCGTCAAGGAACATATCTTTGGCTGTCAGAAGTGACAAACTTATACTATTACCAATCACTGTTTTAGCAGAATTAACACCTGAGAGAGTGAAACCAAAATGGAGAAGAGAAATAAAATTATGCAGATTCTAAAGATGAAAGTCTCCACAATTCCGCTAGTGACAGTGTCAAGACAAACTGCACCTAGGGAGAGGATACATCTTTTCCTGGGTTACCAGCAAGAAAAAAGGCTAATAAAAGTTTTGCAGAGTCAGCCTTGAAAAATGCCCTACAGGGTGTGGTTTCTCTGTCTGAGAACAATTGGGAATGAGAAGGCTCTGAACATGCAATACATATGGAGAAAAGAGAAATGACTCTTCTAAACAAAAATACCCCATCAACACCATTGCTACCTTTCTCTTTCTATAGACTTAGATCAGGGATGGGAACTATGGGTATGTCCACTGATGCATGTCCAACTTACACCCACGACAGACATTACTAATCAATTACTGCAACAATCCTTTCTGGTGTGCCCAGATAAGACTTCAGAATGATTCTCAGCTTTGCATTTCAGTCACTCCAGTCAGATGGAGCTGACATTCAAAATGTAATTTATTTCTAGTCTTGACTTTGAGAGCACATGCTTTAAAAGTCTAAAAGGTGTGTTGACACATTTAGAAATTTTAAATTCAAGTGCATGGATAGAAAGCTTTATTTTAAAAGTTAATATGTAAAGTCTAATGTTTAAAAATGTATGTATTGTTTACCAGAATTTTTAATAACAACTTGCAGAAGCCACATTTTTAGATGTTTTTTCCAAATAAAGCAGCCAGCCACAGAACCAAAATCTCCTTCCTCCAAGTTTTCCTAAAGGTACATGTCTTTCAGAAAAATCATGCATTCAAGTATGTCATCAATATAACATGTAACAAATCTCAATAAAATGTGTCTATAGACATAGAATACTGTTGCCTAATAAGGTCTTTTACTAAGTAATTATAACAACACAATTTTATCAGTAAAGGTTAAGTATCTTTATCTGAGAAGAATCCGATGAAATTAGTCCTGATGTAATAAGTACCATTTGTCACTATTAGAGCTAGAGGTGTTGACAGGCTTGGATGTCTCCCTGGCAACCCGAGTGTTCCATTTCTTTCTTCTGTAACCTTAGACACTAATAATGCATAAAAGTCCAGAGGGCATAGAAGGTATTGCCTCGGTAATTTATTTACCCTTTTCTGACTTTGCCAGACAGTGGCATATTTGAGCATCTGGAAGCATTTTACTGCAAATGTATATCTACTCCCAGATTTGACTCTACTGGTGAACATTTTGAACAGAAATATTGTATATAATTTTTATTAATAACAACAGTTACTAATATTTTTACTGACTCATAAGGAAAGACAGAGAGAGAGAGATTGAGAACACACACATATGCACATGTGTGTTTGCACACACACGTATAGTTTTAAAGTACATTAAAATGGAGAAATGGAGACCAGGCCTGAAAAATTCCTGAGCGGAAAAAAAAAACACAAAAGTGATCTTAACCTTGCTTTATATATAATCATAAGTGAAACTTAACTTGCGCTATTTCTTGTAAGTGGTTATATTAAAAAAAAAAAAAACAGAAATTAAGCTCCACCAATCAGAAGCAGAAAATTCATGGTGGAGTCCTAACCTCCAGTCCTGCATCTCAAAATATGACTTTATCTAGATAAGGTCAACAAACGTATAATTATACCACTAGGAACTTTTTTTTGTGTGTGTGTTGAGGTCTCGCTAAGTTACCCAGGCTGGAGTGCAGGGGCACACTCATGGCCTTTGCAACCTCTACCTGCTGGGCTCAGGCGATCCTTCCACCTCAACTTTCCAAGTAGCTGGTACTACAGGCGTGCACCACCATGCCTGGTTAATTTTATTTTTTAATTTTTTATTGTAGAAACAAGTTCTCACCAAGTCGCCCAGACAGGTCTCAAACCCCTGGACTCAGGCAGTCCTTTCGCTTCGGCCTCCCAAAGTGCGGATTACGGGTTTCAGCCACCTTGCCCCACCTACCAGGGACTTTTCAATGGTATAAACCATATAAGGCAACTGTATAATGTAACTGATCAAATACCATCTTTGCTTTACTTTTGTGTTTGTACTATAAAAGCCTCCCCATTGTGTTTCTTCAGTGGAACTACAAAACTACCTCTGGTTTGGAGTTCCTGATTCATGAATGACTGCTCAAATAAAGTCTTTAAAATTATATAGTAGCTGGGCTCGGTGGCTCAGCCTGTAATCCCGTGCCTTTAGGAGACTGAGGTGAGTAGATTGCCTGAGCCCACGGGTTCAAGACCCGCCTGGGCAACTTAGCGAGACCTCATCTCTACAATAAATCAAAAAATAAGCTGGGCATGGTAGTGCATGCCTGTAGTTCCAGTTACTTGGAAGGCTGAGGTGGAAGGATCGCCAGAGCCCAGCAGGTCGAGGCTGCGGTGGCCGGGAGCGGCCACTGAACTCCAGTCTGGGCAACAGAATGAGACTCCAACTCAAAAAAAAAAAAAATTATGTAGTGCCTCTGTTTACTTTTTAACAATTGAATATAGGTGGCTTAATTTCCTAAACTTATAATAAATATCCCAAAACATGTTCTACTGAAATTAAGCACTTTTTATGAAGTGGCAGCTACAGCCATGTCTTAGATAAGGACATCTGTGAAACAGAGCATCCCATGGGGGCATATTTGTAGCTATGCTTGAAATGGCAGAAAATTGCATGGAGAACCAAGCCAGTGCAAGGGCATTCGGGTTTGCCCATTACACACGATTCCTCTTTGGCCTCAGACCCAGCTGTAGTTCAGTTTCCTGCCAGAATTACATCTGAAAACATGTGTGCACAATTGGAAGGCCTCCATGTGGGCCATAATAAGTGATAAAATAAAATTAAGCTGGGCATAGTGGCTCATGCCTGTAATTCCAGCACTTTGGGAGATTGCGGATTGCTTGCATTCAAAACCAACCTGAGCAACATAGCAAGACCTCATCTACAAAAAATACTTTAAAAAAGTTAGCTGGGCATTATGGTCTGTTCCTGTAGTCCCAATTACTCAAGAGGCTGAGGTGGGAGGATTGCTTATGCCCAGGAGTTTGAGACTGCAGTGAGCTATGATCATGCTACTGTACTCCAGCCTGGGTGACAGAAAGAGATTCCATCTCTGAAAAAGGAAAAAAAAGTAATAATAGTACTTCATAAGTGTTTCTGTTATCCCTATTAGTGGGCATAAATCCAAAGGTGAGGGCTTCAGAGGGGTGGGGGAAAGAGTGAGGTGCTGAATTAAAATTTAAAGAAATATTACAAATGAAACTTTATATTTAATCTTTCTCACTGTCCTTCTTTTTATAAACAACTAGTATCAATTTTCCACTTTTACAAGTAAGCTAATATGAAAAATATGATTTAATTCTAAAAAAAGAAGAAAATATATAATTGTATTTTTAAAATTTGTATACATGGATAACCAGTTTCGGAAGACTGCTGATTTGCAGATACTCTAGCAACATGATATATCTTTTAAAATATATTTATTTTATTTCTTTTGTTTAGATTTTTTTTTTTTTTTGAGTTGGAGTCTCACTCTGTCGCCCAGACTGGAGTGCAGTGGCCGCTCCTGGACACCGCAGCCTTGACCTGCTGGGCTCCAGCGTTCCTTCCGCCTCAGCCTTCCAAGTAGCTGGAACTATAGGCACACGCTACCATGCCCAGCTAATGTTTGATTTATTGTGGAGATGAGTTCTCGCCAAGTTGCCCAGGCGGGTCTTGAACCCGCGGGCACAGGCAATCCACTCACCTCAGGCTCCCAAAGGCGGGGATTACAGGCTGAGTCACCAAGCCCAGCTAGTAATCCCATTTAAATGAGATATTTAGAATGGGTCCTAATCCAATATGACTGGTGTTCCCCATAAAAAGGAGAAATTTGGAGACAGAGACAACTTTAGAAGGAAAACAAGGTAAAAACAGAGAGAGAAGTCAGCTATGTGAATGGCGTTATACAACTACAAACCAGGGAACAGTAATGTTGCTGGCAACCACCAGAAGCTATAAGAGGCGAGCAAGGATCTCTGTCCAGGACAGTCATGGAGAAGATGGCCCCGGTGACACCTAGATTTGGGGGCTGTAGTCCCCAAAGCTGTGAGAAAATAAATTTCTGTTGTTTGAAGCCATCCAGTTTGTGGTAATTTTTTTGTTGTTGTTGTTATGCCCAGAAAACTCACACAATTCACTGTGGATTAAAGATAAAAAAAAAAAAAAGAAATGTATTCCAGAATGAGATGCTAACTAAGGCTTCAACAATTATGGCATCCTTTCTACCTTGTTGTAAATGACAGAACCAAGGTATGGGTTGCTTACATTAATATTAGGGTCAAAAAGTTAATGATGTAGCTGAGATTAAAATGATCTTCTCCTAAATTTCTTATGTTATTTTTTTTTAGATTAGAAAATACAGTTTATTTAGAAAGTAAATTGAAGAGAGACAGAGAGAGAGAGAGAGTGAGAGAGAGAGAGGATTCACCTCCTCAAGGGAGCAGAGGGGGCCAGAGGATTCACCTCCCCAAGGGAGCAGAGGGGGCCAAAGCTTAAGAAAACATGGCAACAGTCATCACTCAAAGAGCACATAGTCACCAGAGTCTAGTAAGGCAATGGCCAATTTCTTATTTATTTTATGAACTTAAAATTGAACTACAGCATTTTTATTTTTGCTTTACTAAATTCTAAGGTATATATCTACTTCAAATCTTATAGTTACTAATCAACTTTTAATCTTTTAACATACGCATACACACATGGACAGGCACGCATACTTGTACATATATATGCAAACACATATGCATAAACATGTAAATTAAACACACGTAGATGAATAAACTGTGTATATGCATATATTATATAAATTGGTATATATATATATATATATATAATACAAATACACACTTTTGGATGGGGGGCGCAAAAGACAGGGCAGAGAAGCTAGACTTTTCAAGTAAATTTCACTTGCTTGCTCATCAGAAACAGCTTCTCTAAATCTTACTTTCCTTTTTTAAAACTTGCTCCTGTGAACACGTCGGGGTCAAGGTCAGAGAGTGTAGGCAGACCAGTTCTACTCCATTTATAGTACTGGAAGAAATAAATCAACTAGTGACTATGTCCAGCAAAACCTAGTGCAGTGGTTGGGGTCTGTGCTTGGGGGCCAGCGCTGCAGGAGGCAGAAACTTTCTATAATAGCCAGAGATGCAGTCGCTGTTTACAGAAGTTGCAGAGACAGTTTTACCTACAGTAGTCACATATGTTGTCACCTAGAAAGATCCATGTCCAGTTTGTTGCCTCCTTTTTCTTTCTATTCATTTTTTCGTTGATCACTTAGTTAATTGTGAGGTGGTCTGTGTATATTTTCAGAAGTGAACACTGCATGCTGTAAAAACATATGACAGTCTATATTTCTGTTTCTACTTTAAGAAATACTTAGAAATTCATCATCTTCTTTTTTTTTTGAGTCAGAGTCTCACTCTGTCGCCCAGACTGGAGTGCAGTGGCCGCCCCCGGCCATCGGAGCCTCGACCTGCTGGGCTCCGGCGATCCTTCCGCCTCAGACTTCTGAGTAGCCGGAACTACAGACGCGCGCTACCACACCTGGCCGATTGTTTGATTTATTGTAGAGGTGAGGTCTCGCTGCCCAGGCGGGTCTCAAACCCGCGGGCTCAGGCAATCCACTCACGAAATTCATCATCTTCTAACACATTTGTAAATATTTGAAGATTGGTAATGCAAATAACAATATTAAAGTTGTCAAAACTGCCACATTTCACTGTTTACTTTGTTTTTAAATGTCAGTGTCATAGAAGATAAGCGCTCTAGAGAGTATGACAGATCAAGTGAAGAACCACATTATGTTCCTAGAGGCATACTCGAAGGGCTGGGGCATAGGGAAAACACCTAGCAAACTTCCTTCTGTGCTTCCTGGGAACACTAGCTAATAATAACAGAAACATGACAACAATAAAAGTGTCATTTTGGATAGGGGACTTGGAGCAGTTCACACAGGAAAATGCCCCCAGAGATTTTCCTCAATCAAACCCAAACTGTCAGCTGAGTTCACATTTTGCTCTTTCTTCTTGGCACTTGGCTAACACTTTGGAAAATAATTCCAGTGTGCAAGGAGTCTATCCCTCCATCCGTAGGGTGTTTATTATGAGAGCTACATTATGCAAGAAACACTGCCCTGTCATCCCTGGGAATCAGCCCTGGTACCTGATGCCGTCAGCTGTCTGAGATATGAGCAGCCTAGGTGTTCTCATTCCAGGATCACTGAGCAACCTTCTGGCCATGGACTTTCTTGCAATGAGACTTGAAGAGAGTGAGCAGGATGCCTGGGAGAGGGCCTATGTATCCCAGCTGACTGCCGCCCTTGCCATAGGCCTTTCATACACTAGCATGCTCAGTTAGGTAACAGATTCTTGAGAACCTTGTTAGCATGAGCCAGAATTCCCAAACCCCCTTACAGTCTTGGTCAGGAAAGAAACTACAAATGGCAACCCTGAAACAAAAGCCCAGGGCGCCTGGGTCCAGAGTTTGCAGTTGTCAGCCAGAACACAAAGGCTGATTCCCAGGGCAGCAGTCAGCTCAACACATAGGCGCACTCCTAGGTCCCCTGCTTGCTCTCTTCAAGGTTCATAGCCCTGTGGTTAGAAGGTTGATTTTAGCATACTTATATCAGACCTCAAGTAATAGAGATTTGCCAAACATAATGCCCACTTGAAATAAACTGTCAGGATCCCTGGCTCTGCCTCTCCCATATTGCTGCCCACCTTGTAGCATTCTGGGCAAAATCTCCACAGCACAGTAGACAAAAGGAAAAAGTTTAAGAAGAGGATCAGCCCCATCTACTTTGTCACTGGAAGAATGCTATAGATTCATATTCTGATATACCAAGCAAAATAAAATAAAAGCTAGCAAATCTTCACTCAGTTTTCTGCCTGCTGCATATTGCCTGGTACTGCTATTTCTTTCTGTGAGATTTAATTAGAGTTGTCATTAAATTAAGGTCAGCCAAATACTGTGTTCTGGGTTAATATTAACACTGTAGGCAGAAAGCCCTACTAAACCTCAAAGCAATTATGTAGTCTACATGAGATCATCTCTGTTATACAGTTCAGGAAACTGAGGCCCAGAGGATTAAGTCACCTGCCTGGGTTCTGCAGCAGCTAAGCTAAGGTTTGTACCCAGGCGGTTGGAGGCTGAAGTCCTCTCTCTTAACCAAAGTGACCAGTTGCCCCTTTTGTCTATTCTTTCCTGACTATGAAAGGCAATGTTTCTGCTACAACTGCTACACATTTTCTATTTGTCTCAAGTTATCAGCATTTTACAGGTACAACAAGAGTCAGTTGCATTTCTCCTTCATTGATGCATCCATCAAAAACAAACTGAGTACCACCAGAGCAGATGCCGGCTGCACCAGGGCTGTGTGGGACTGATGGAGAGAGCTCGATATCTGCCCTTTATGCACTGCTCCTGTGTGACTGGCCCCGTGTCCCACTCTGTTTTCCTAAAACTCAATTATCAATGAAGGACAATAAAAGCTTTTGGAATTGTGTTTATTCACACTGTTGGCTGGTGGCAGACATAAAATTTATTTTTTCTGCTGTTCCTACAGTTTAGGAAGATGGTTAGCAAAAGACCAAATAATATCACCTGAGATAGATGACATCACCTGAGGTGGATGACATCATCTGAGGTAGACAATATCATCTAAGGTGGACGATGTGACTTGAGATGGATGGCATTATCTGAAGTGGACAATATCACTTGAGGTGAACTATGTCATCTGAGGTGGATAATGTCACCTGAGGTGGATGATGTCACTTGAGGTAGATGTCATCTGAAATGGATAGCATCATCTGAGGTGGACAGTATTACCTAAGGTAGACGATGTCACCTGAGGTGAATGATGTCACCCAAGGTAGATGATGTCACCTGAGGCAGCTAGAATCAAAGCCACACAGGTTCACCTGAGAAGGGTCAGTGACTTTTAGGAGGCATATGGACCTTGTCATTTCTTCCAAACTAGGGCTTTCATTCTAGCTGTCTCTTGGCTGTCTGTCTCAATATATAAATTACTGAGTCCCTGTGATTCCACAATGTTCCTAGCCAACCATTTTATCACTATTTTTCATTTTTAGGCATGTTTACATACACCTGATCATGTGGTATCAGAGCATACTTATCCTCAAAAATTAATGACACACAAAGTCCATCAAGAGATGATATACTAACAGGCACAATGATGGAAATGTGAAGGAAGAAATATCCACCCTTTCAGCTGGTACAACCAAAGCAAATGTGAACAAACAATTGAGGGACAGAGAGAAAGAGGTTCAACATGCCTAACACTGAGATGCAAAAGACAGCAAAACATCAGCAAATGGGAAACAGTACACCAACTTCCCAGTGTCTTGGAGTTAAGCAAAGTCATTTCTTGAAAAAGAGATTATTTTAATTTAAGCTTGAAATAAAATGGCCAAACTCAAAAAAATCTCTCTGGACCCTGGCAAGGCTGTGCTCACTATGGGATGGTTGCTCAGCTGGGGGGCTGGGCACACAGACAGCAGTAATTGTCCCTCATAATGATGCATTATTCAAGAAAACAATGTGAGTTATTTTCCTAATCAGGCTATCAAGTGGAAATAATTGAACAAAATAATGCAGCAGCACCTCAATTATAATTACAAAAAGCAATTTTGATACGCCTTGTGTATGAAGAAGTAAAAGGATTTTTGAATTTGTACAATTATACAAACTTATATTGACCATCAGCAATACACTAGGTGCCACAAGAAATAGTTAATTAGACACTATGCCAAGATATTGGGAAGAATGTACAATTACCGATATCATCTATAAGAATGACTTCACCTGTCAATGATTAGGTTATTTCCTTACAATGTTGAACAGTAGCCATAAGTATGCTTATTTGTAGATTGGGGCTAGTAACAAATGGAGAAAAAGTTGAACCCTGGGATGACCTGATTCAAAAGCCATACGTTTCCCTCACAATATTCTAGAACGTTTTTCAATATTGGAATGGATCAGTGGCAGCCAGATAGCAAGAGCATAGACAAGATCTCTTCCTCAGGCAGCAGGCTGGGTCACTGTTATCTAGTTCTTAGGCATAGTGGCTATGATGAGAGATGCTGTGGCACACTGGTGGCCCTGCCTAACAGTTGCTGAGATGAATCAACTTGGCTTGGTGGAAGATTCCCTGAGCCCACAGCTGTTTGTTCTTAAATTGCTAGAGTGCAGTCTAGTCATTAGATGATTTGTAAAGTCCTTTCAGACTTTCAAAAAAAAATTTTTTTTGAGTTGGAGTCTCACTCTGTCACCCAGACTGGAGTGAGGTGGCATGTTCCTGGCCACTGCAGCTTCAACCTGCTGGACTCTGGTGATCCTTCCACCTCAGTCTTCCAAGTAGCCAGAACTACAGGCATGTGCTACCATGCCTGGCTAATCAAATTTTCTAATTTTTGTTTGATCTAGTTGGGGTTATGCTTTAAACAAAGCAATGATATTTTACATTTAAGTGTGGGATCCATTCTGGATAAATTTTTGAATAAGATATGAAGTTTAGGTTGAGGTTGATTTTTTTTGCCTACACATATCTAATTGCTTCTGTAACATTTGTTGAAAATATGACATTCTTCCCTTCATTGAATTGCTTTTGCACCTTTGCCAAAAATCACTTGGGCATATTTGTGTGGGTTTATTTTTGGGTTCTCTATTCTGTTCCATTGATCTATGTATCTATTTCTCTGCCTATACAGACAGTTCCCAACTTATGATAGTTCAACTTATGATTTTTCAACCTTATGATCATGAAAGAGTGATACATATTAAGTAGAAATCACTTTGATTTTGAATTTTGATATTTTGCCAGGCTAGTGATATGCAATACAACACTCTCTAGCAATGGCCACTAAGTGGTAGAGAGCCACAGCTCCCAGTCAGTCATACAATTGGGGAAAACAACCATGAGATATTGAGAACACTGTTGTAAAACAAACTTAGTATTAGATGACTTTGTCCCACTGTAGGCTAATGTGAGTGTTTTGATCATATTTAAGGTAGGCTAGGCTAAGCTATGATACTTGGTAGGTTAAGCGTATTAAATGTATTTGCTATTTAAGATATTTTCAACTTATGAGAGGTTTATCAAGACATAACCCCATCATAAGTCAAGGATAGCTGTACTGTGAAATGCTTAAAATGTACTTTTGTGGCAATCTAAAGTGTTTCTATATCAATTACAGTGATGTATTTCTTCATCTAAAAGTAGTCTTATAACTCAGAATTAAAGATTTATTTGGAGAAACTTCTGTTGAAATGCTTAGTTTACACAAATTATACTTTAATAGTATTTTCTGGTTTAAGTGTCTTGTGATAGTCTTTTAAAGGGAGAATCTAGAACTCTGGTTCTCAAAACAAGATTAAGCTGAACTCTCTCCAACCAGATACTGAGCTGCTCTGGTTCACTCATATCTAGTGGTGTGTGCATATACAGGTAAATTAGCAAACTTGTGCATATTTTTAACAATTAAGATAGATTCTTCACTTTCCACTAGGTTTGTCCCTCATTGGCCCAGATAATAGGAAACAGACAATGCGAGTCTCACCAGGGACTATGTCTGGCAAAACTCCAGCTCTGTGGGATATGATGAGAGGTGTCAGGACCAGCTACATGACTTTCGGAACCCATTGACAAATGAAAACGCACAGCCCTTGTTAAAACATGATTGAGAATTTAAAAATGACAACAGCAGAGTATGAAGCCAAGCACTGGGTCCCCCTAAGAGCAAGGCCTTATGTGACTTCAGAGGCCTTGCATGCAGGATATTGGTCCTGAAATTTGTTTCTTGCTCAAACAAGTTGTAAAATTTAGGTTTACTTAACTCAGTATCTTCTAGGATATTTAATAAGATATCATAAATTTTGAGTTTTTAGGAAGGGTCTATTACTGCTTTCCAAAAAGATTTGGCACTATGTGTGTATGTTATGACTGTATTTTGGGAAGCTGTGTGTTACACTCATTGTGGGTATACCATGTACGTAAGATGTAGTAGCTAAAGACACAGGAAATGGAGGACATTTGGCTGAAAAGGTAGGAATTTATTTTCAGAATTCCTGAAAAGGGTCAAAATCAGAAATGTGGGATTAAATAACTATTCCAATGAATAATCTTTAGATGACTTTCTTCATTCAGAAGGGGTGAAAATAAGCTCTAGGACATGTTTACCATTTGGTTCATCCAGGATCATTTTCAAGCATGGGGCATGCTGCCCACCAAAAGAGGACTGGATTAAAAAAATGTGGTACATATACACGATGGAATACTATGCAGCCATAAAAAAGAACAAAATCATGAATTTCGCAGCAACCTGGATGGAACTAGAGTCTATAATACTGAGTGACCTCTCACAGAAACAGAGATCCGAGTATCACATGTTCTCACTCATATAGTGGAACTTGAATATCCAATGTAATACTATAAGAAAATGACTGACAGTAGTGGGAAACTATGGGGGAGGAGGGAGATGGGATTAACGGTAGTAAATATCTGTCTGGGGACGGGGAAACACCTCTTATCAACAAGGGTGCCTGAATGAAATGTATTTGTGTACCTTACCCTTAACTGTACCCCACAATATCATAATAAAAAATATTGATTGTATAAAAAAAAGAAAGAAAATCCTATCAGGCGAGCTCTGTGATTATCTCTATTTTGCAAGTGATAAACTGAGGCACAGAAAAGGTAAGTAATTTGCTCAAGTTCTCACATCTAAAAAGAAGAGCCAGAACTGGAGCCCTAGCAGTTTAGCCTCTAAGGCTTAGCCTTGACCTGCAGCAATATTTAAATCTCAAAGTCTCACAGGTCTCAGTCTGACTCTATGCCCTGCCCAATATTGACCCTGAAGGTGTCATCTTCTTCCTCTTTCTCTGTGTTGATATTGGCACCTGATTCAGATGAAATCTTTTGCAGTTGTAACAGGCTTAAGTCCAAAAACCTGGGGACACGGAGTCTAGTCTATGTTCTGCCACTGACTAACCATGTGACCCCGGGGAAGGCATTTATCACTGAGTTTAAAGTGAGAGGGATGAAATAATATTTGCATATTTGAAATAATATGGAACATTTAAATTCTAAAATCTTATAATTTAATCAATCTTATAATTTAATGATCACACTCAATAAAATATAGTTTGTGATTTGTCCAAAGCAAAACTAGTCTAGAATATAAATTCCTTGCAGGTAAAGATCATTTCTTACATTTCTCTTTATACCTTGAAGGCCTAGAACATTTCCTGATACACAACAGGCTCTTTCAAACATTTGCTGAATTGATAAAAGAACAAATGAATGAATGATGAGTGAGGGAGTGAGTTAAATTCAATAATCCAACACAGAGCAAATAAACAATATATACTTTTATAAGCCTCACAAACCATGACACTAAATATTGTAATTATAGCATAGCATTGACCAACCTCAAGGTCAATAATCTTATCAGCATTTTGCTATTGAGCCTATTATTTCTAGTAACATGCACTAATGAACAAGAGCTGTACAGGGCCTCTGAGTGAAAGTTTTCATGTGAACCTGAGAAAAAGCATTCATGAAGTAAACAACATAAAAAGTAGGAGATGATTGAGGTGATATATTATTGTTCTCAAGTATCAGTGTGACTTCTGGTACTTTTTGAATATGAGCAGAACTTTAATCTCTCATGAGGCAATATAACGTAGATGCTGAGATCATAGTTGCTGGCGTTAGCCTTTATGGTTTTAATTATGCACACTCTAGGGGGTGCCAAGAACACTGCAAATATCAATGTCATAGATTCTTATATTTTTATGATTTTATATTTTACAATTTTTTTTGGTCTGGAAGACAGTGAAATGTCTTTTAAAATTCAGTATATTTCAGCAAGTTTTTAGCAGATGAAAGTGAGGCATTCTAAAGCAGAAATACCCTTTTCTATGGCACAGAGTTGCCAGTTGGGCTGACAACAGTCCTGTCTAAAATCAAATAGTTGTGTGTATTTGAGCGATTTATTGAAACTTTCTGGGTCTCAGTTTACTCATTTCTAAAATGGAGATATTAATATTACCTCCTTCATCTTGGGTCTGTTTTGAGGATTAAATGAAAAAAATAGACATAAAGCAGCTATGATAGTTCTGCAAATAGTAAGTGCTCGATAAATTGGTTAATAATAGTTTCACCACATGTACACAGGTAAAACAGAATCAGAACTTAGGAGATTACTTTTCAAACATCTCTTATCAAAATACTATTCTAGCACAGATCAGGCCTGGATCAGACTGTTATTCAGTTAGTAATATAGATGAACTAGAAGAAGTCGGAAAGCTCAGACCAAAGGCACAACAAATTAAGTGAAACATAACTAAATAAAGGCAGGACTAGCAGTAGTTCAAATGTTTGAACAGAAAAAAATCTAGTACTAAGTACTTAGTAGGCATGTGTTGGGAACCTCAGATAGATATGGCTGAGTCCTGAGTCCCCTGCACACATCAGAACTGTCTAGTTATGCTAAAGTACACTGTTTCCTTCTGTATACTGTTCCAAGGCAGTGTGCTTCAGTCTGAATCAGACAAAATTCATGTTCTCAACAATTAGCTTTCCAAGCGCTGAGTCATTGGAGAAAAGTCTTTATCTCCCAACCCTTCGAGGAGCTAAGAAAAGGGAAGCCTCAGGGAGCTGGCACAAGGAAGGATGCCTGTTGTCTATAAAGGACTGGTCCAGAAGGGGCCTTTGGTCTATATCCTTGCTTTCTATGACATTGTGGGTTCCTAGAAAAGATCACCTTGTTGATAATCTTAAAGCCTAAGAAACACAGATGAGATAAGTATAAATAAAACAGATGCCTTG
The DNA here is from genome assembly GCF_000164805.1 of Carlito syrichta. Taxonomy (NCBI): domain Eukaryota; kingdom Metazoa; phylum Chordata; class Mammalia; order Primates; family Tarsiidae; genus Carlito; species Carlito syrichta. The sequence goes on along the minus strand of NW_007253595.1, from coordinate 705,101 downwards.
TTTAAGAAAAATCTTATTAAATATGGAGAAAGAAGTATTTTGTGACTGAAAAGAAACCTGGGTCTTTCAAAATAACATAAGCTATAGGGACATGTATCTGCCACGTTAATGATAATGATGGCTATCATGAGCTAGTAGCTGGGTGATTGCCATCCAAGAAGCCATTTACTTGAAACTTTGACTCATTGTTCAGTTCAGTGACAGTTCTCCAGGAAAATATGTGGGAAGAGGCACTACAGGAGAGGGATAATAATAGCAAACGTTAAAGGCTCTGAAGTCCAAAAGGACCAGGTCTGAGTCCTGGCTGTGTGTGACACTGAGCAATTTAACCTCAATGAACCTCAGTGCTACTCCATACAACAGGAACTACCTCATAAGGAAGTTGAAAGAATCAATGAGTTGACATGTAAATTCTGTTGGGATAGCACTCAGAGTATGTGTTATCTATTTCTATTATTAATAGAGTTATCATTAATGTTAGAAAAGACTGTCCCACCTGGAGCCTTGAGAACACTCTTCTGATGGGCTTCAGGTAGGTCTAGGGTCTACGCTGGAAGCAGGCTGGGGCTCCTACTCAGCACTTCCTTCCTCTAATCCCAGACTTACCCAGTTAGAACTTTAGTTCCACAAGTCTAAGGGCAAGAAATGGTAAACTCCAAGGAGAACAACACTAATATGGAGGAAGAGAGAGTGTCTGTCTTTGATTGCTAGGTAGTCCAGATCTAGACCACTGACTCCAGGTTCCAAGAAGGGGATAGCTCCAGGGTCATCTTTTTCGAGAGTCAACCTGGGAAGGTACAACCCAGGAAGGCAGAGCCTCAGGAAAATCGCCTCCCATCTCCATCCTGCAGTTTTCCTGTCAGTCTTTCCCTGGGACTGGCTCCCTGGGGGCTAAATTGGGGTTAGAGCCTTGACCATACATGAGTTGTCATGTGCCTCTAACAAGAAGAATTATCAACCGTGACCTAATTGATATAGACATTTGCCATTTTCTTTTCAGTTTTGTTTTGGTAACAAAGACAACAGATGCTAAATGTTCCACAATATGGGGAAAGGTTAAATAACTAACGGCAGATCTGTTCCTATAAATTTATGAAGCACAACCCACTTTAATGGTGATCCCTTTCCCACTTCCTCTAAGGGTCCTTTTGCCAAAGTCGTCAATTAATTTCTGGTTCCAAAACATAGGTCATTTCCCTCTCTTGCCTAAAAGATACTGATGTGCTTTAGGATAAAATTTATTTAATTTATTTATTTGCCGCCACGAGTGTCATTCTCAGTTAAAGGTGCCTGCCTCACCAGTGCTCATCTGGAGCTGCAGCCTAACCTGGCGCCATACACAGGCACCATGAGGTTCAAAGGAAACAAGAGGATAAAATTTAAACTCCTTGACCTTATTGCCCTGTCACGCTTTGGGTGAACTGCCTCTGACTTTATCCCTTATCTATTTCTCTGGTTCCTCTTGGGCTCACCTACATGAGTCTTCTCTCATCTACACATGTCTTTTCTCTCTCACTGGCCAACGCCCTCTACTCAGGCGTTTGCACATGCGGGTCCCTGGGAAAGAATCATTTCTGAGTTCTTGGGCAACTTATCTCAATTTTCTGCTCACACTCCTACCCTGCTGTTTTTCTCTTTCATTGCATCCTGTTTATTTTGTTTTCTTTTTTCTTACAATTTGTAGCAATGCATTTGTTTATTTCCTTATCTAATGTTTCTCTTCTCTTCCAGATTGTATGTCCAGGGGCAGCAGTTATGAACACAACTGAATAATTCTATCTCCACCAGAGAGGGTGTATTGAAAGAAACCAAAAATATTTGCTGGAAGAGTGAGTTGCAGGCTGGGCGTGGTGGCTCAAGTCTGTAATCTCAGCACTTTGGGAGGCCAAGGCGAGAGGATTGCCTGAGCTCGCAGGTTCGAGACCAGCCTGGGCAACATGGTGAGACCTCGTCTCTACAATAAATCAAAAAAATTAGCGGGGCATGGTAGTGTGCCTGTAGTGACAGCTACTTGGAAAGCTGAGGTGGAAGGATCGCCAGAGCCCAGCAGGTCGACACTGGGGTGGCCCTGAGCATGCCACTGCACTGCAGTCTGGACGATCTATTGAGACTCCATTTCAAAAAAAAGAAAAGAAAGAAAGAAAGGATAAGTTGCTATCAAATATATATTTTAATACAGAAGGTGATCTGTAATATACTTCTGGGTAAAAGAGTGCATTATAAAATGTTGGGTACTGAACAGCCATATCTATAAAATACCCATGTATAGCACTCATATATTCACTTACATGCATTTGTGTAGAAAAAGTCTAGGTGTAGAGACCAAAATGGTCACAATATGTCTCTTAGTGCTATAACATCAGAGTGATTTTATTTTTTAAATGTACTAATCTGTATCTGCTACTTTTTCAATAATGAACATGTACCACGATTGTAGTCAATATTTTATAAAAAGAATAAAGTATAATTTAAGACCCCTGAGTTGATTTTTGATTACTGTCTAAACTCTCAAACTGTACTAGGAATGATGAATAAAATAATACACAATACATCTATGAACCCATTCCCTGTCCCCCAGTACATGTGTTTGCATGTGTAAATATGTGGGTGTACATGAAACAAAAGCACACAAAATAACAGAGGAGACAGCATAATTCTTCTTGTAAACTATTAGATGGTGAAATGATGAGATGCAGAAATCATTGCTGCAGATTGCTTAGTTGTGCCATTTGTTATGTTTACTATCACACCTGTGGGTTATGTTGTGTTGATGACAGAAATCTGAATTAGTGACAGGATGGCTATGTGAATCTCCTGAGTATTGGCTAATTTTTGTACTCCACTTAATCAACTTCTTTTATCAGTGTGAAGTGCTAATTCATTCCAAAATAAAAATTTTAAACAAAGTTTTAATTAAAATTTTTATTGCTATGAACATATATCCATATAATCTTCCCTACTTTGTTGAAGCATTTCTGCTGCAGTAGAGTATTGATAAAGGCATTGAAATCCTTTCTTTATTTTGGCAGTATTTTATATCCAACAAAACTGCAACATCTCCCAGTTAAAAGTAATGTTTGTGCGGCTCCAATGTAAATTAAAGAGTTGGAACTACAGACGGGTTATGGGATTCCACTCATGGTGGCCTGCGTTGCCGTCTGTGTCCCTGCTGGAGAGGCCAGATTTCCACAGTGCACTTCTGATGACTAGGTTACTTCATCATTAAATTGTTAAAATAAAATCCAGGTTTATATCATCACCTGTTATATCCAATAGAAGTTCAATATTATTTTTAAATAGTAAATTTGCATTAGCAATTTGTGAGTTTTCATTTGGGTCAACATAATTCCATTGGTGAAATCAAGTAAAAAGGAAATGTAATGTCCTCATGACAAATGCTAGCAGGTATAAGATGGGTATTATTTTCTCAGGCTTTACCTCAGACTTACTGTTGTAGCAATTACAGGTGACATTAATATAAAATATTTTAAGGTTTTAATTATTCTACCAGATTTATAGTGGTTCTACATTATATCTATATTCCTATTCACTTTTCAAAATTGACAAACAGGCATTTGTGTCAAACTTTCTTGCTGTGAAACTAATATTTTCACTGAAGATTTAGAAGTAGATTAAGAAAAAATATACCTTGACCTTATACAAAGTGAGGAGTTCCTTAAAACAAGAAATAATGTACAATACTAGAGAAAAATTGTTGCTTTTTCTTTTCTGTCTTTGTGGTATCAATAGGGCTCATGCTTTCCTTTGAAATATTCTAAAACATACTCAAGTGAGGATCAATAACTAAAATGGAAGACTCAGAATACTATATTATGGTAATTCCATCATTTTTCTTCTTTGTCAGCCCCTCGGAGCAGAAAGCATGCTCTTGTCAGGGCTGTTAACTTTAGACTGGGACATGTGACTGGCAGCCAAGGTCATTTTAGCAGAATATCTGGAACAGAGGGTTTCAATGTGTTTGTGTGGCTTGACTTGCCTCTGACTCTGCTGTGATCTTCCCCAGGAAGAGAAACCCCACATACCTACTCATTTAAGTAGGAAGAGAATCAAGTGAAAATGACTGGGTCCAATCTTATTCCTAAAGACAAGTACAAGCCAGCCAGAGCCCAACCAATCAACAAACTCACGAGTAAAAGAGATAGATGCTTTTGGATTCAGGGAATATTTGTTACACTGCATTATTGCAGTAAAACTTGACTAATAGATCATTTATTTTTAAAAGCTGGGTCATAGCATAAAATATGAAACAGAATGAATAAGAACTGAAGTGATCACCTGGGCCTGATCCTCTCATTTGATAGATGAGAACACTAAGACTCACAATGTTGTAACTTGCTTCAAAGTAGAGAAAAGGAAAGTAGGACCAAGATCTTCTGATTCTCAATATTTTTTCAGACTGAACAATGACAGATTCCATATTATGGCAACATTTGTTATACACCCTAGATGATGCTGTCTACCTCCCTTCCCAATCTGCGCCTCATTCTCTGTCTGTCCCGCGTTCTTCCTTCCTGCATCAAAGCTTCTCCACCATTGATCTATACTTGCTCTCTGTTTTCTATGATTTCTACTTCATCTGTTAAGGCTGCTATAACAAAGTGCCTTCCACAATATAGTTCATAAACAACAAAAACTTATTGCTTACAGTTCTGAAGACTGGAGAGTCTAAGATCAAGGTGCTAGCTGTCTGGTGAGGGCTGTCCTCTGATTCCGAGATAGCACATTCTCCCTCCACCCTCACATGGTGGAAGAGACAAGCCATCTCTCTTCAACTTCTTTCATAAGGACATTAAACCCATTCATGAGATCCTCATGACTCAATCACTTCCCCAAAGACTTCATCTTTTAATATTATCATATTGGGTATTAGGTTCCAACATGTGAATTTGTGGGGGATAAAAACATTTAGACCATAGTACCTCAAAAACCTTAATTGTATCTCTGGTCTCTGCTCTGTGCAGTGACTCAGCTCACTCTGGGATAAAGTAATGAACAGAACTGACCTTCAATATAGGATCAGTTCTGTTCAACTGGAGAGTGATGACATGAGCGAATAATCTCTAAAGGACATCCAGTCTCTATTTGTTTCACTATCTCAATTCCTCTCCCAATCTCAGATTGGCGGAAAATTTTGTTATACTCTTTAGGGTATCTTAGCTAAGAAGTCTGTAGTTGATCACGTGCCATCATTAGACAGCTAATTTTATATTTTTTTTTTTTTGTGAGTTGGAGTCTCACTCTGCTGCCCAAACTGGAGTGCAATGGCCACTCCTGGCCACTGCAGCCTCGACCTGCTGGGCTCCGGCGATCCTTCCACCTCAGCCTTCCAAGTAGTTGGGACTACAGGCGCGCGCTACCATGCCCAGCTAATTTTTTGATTTATTGTAGAGATGAGGTCCCGCCAAATTACCCAGGCAGGTCTCGAACCCATGGGCTCAGGCAATCCACTCACCTCGGCCTCCCAAAGCACGGGATTACAGGCTGAGCCACCGAGCCTGGCTTAATTTTATATTTGGATGGAATCTACAATTTAGTACAAAATTCCCTTCTTACAGATTTCTAGATAAATAAAGGAGAACACAAAATCACACATCTGGCATAAAAGATCATATATAAAATCTGCTGCCAGCAAGTCCCTCAGAATGGCCTCTAAAAAGCCAGTTCATATTGTGAATACTAAAGTAATCCCATCTTGGATGCTAATTCACAATGTTAACTTCTGACTAATCCCAGTTCTGGGAAGGCCTCTAAGATTTCTCATTTATCTATTGTTCCTTGTATAAGAGCAGATATTTGCAATAAATCTTGACCTTAGTTTAAAACAACCTTGATGCTATTGCACTTAAATTGTCCTGCATATCTCTTCTGAATCACATATGCCTTTTCCTTATTGTATATGAGCTATGGTTCTAGGGGGAAGATAGCATGAATCCACCAACTTGTTTCATGACCATCCAAGGCACAGACATGGCTTCTGTTTGTAAATCCCTATTAATTGCTTCTTTCTGATAAACTGAATTTGTTAGCCTCTTTCTTCAACCTCCTGGCTTCATCAGATTTAGGGGGTAGGTTTGCATAGACTTGCCCATGGTTAAACAGTATTTAGAATTAAGATGGCTCTTTCTAAATGCCAGTTAACTGAGCCCTTGCTCTGAAAAATCCCCATCTCCTTCAGAAAACCTTCTGAAGTAACTATGAAACTTGGCAACTAAGAACATGTAAAACATCCTCACATTTCTTCATGAAAGAAGCATATTCTTGTTTTCTCTAATCATTGGGTTTACAATTCGCATTGAATGCAGATAGTAAGACCTTATTATCTTCAATGCAAGGATCCCCAATTAGTCTAAGAAATTGGTTTCTGTATTGGAAACTGTCTTTATATTTGTTACAATGAACATACTGGTCAATGAAGGACCAACTTACCTATATACTGGTGTCTTAGCAAAATACCCTTAGATTTGGAAATAAAGGTTTGCCAGAATATTTGTGCTTTGCTTTTTCTACTTGGGACCTTATTACACAACAGACATGGAAAAGAGGAATTAAGAATACCTAAAAGCTATTTAAATAGTAATTTAAGTTAATTAAAAAGCTATTTAGTTCTAATATAGATTTTTTTTACAATGCTCTTGAAAGATTACTCAGTAGTTCAAATAATGAACATCAACATTAAAAAGTAAAGACATTTTGCAAAGTCATTCCTATCCCCTACACAAATAGTTGGAGATTTAACCTGTTAGGACCCTTAATTTACATTAATTATGACAATCTTTTAAGCAAGATTTTAAAAACTATGTTTCTTTGTTTTATGTAGAGCTTTCTTAAGAAAATTTAAGATGCCATTCTTTTGTGGATAAGACATCCATCTGCTGTGGTCTGAAAGTCTCCCCTCAAAATTCCTGTGTTAAAATCCTAACCCTCAAGGTATTAGGAGGTAGGGCCTTTGGGAGATGACTAGTTCATGAATAGGGAGCCCTCATGGGTGAGAATTACTGCCCTTAAAAGGGGGTAAAGAGTCTAAAGTCTTCTCCTTCTCTTATATGGGGATATAGCCAAAAGACAGTCTTCTAGGAAACTAGCCCTCATAAGATATCAACACTACCAGCAACCTGATCTCAGAATTCCAGCTTCCAGAACAGTGAGAAATAAATTTCATTTGTTTATAAGACAACCCAGTCTATGTTATTTTGTTAAAGCAGCCCAAACAGATGAAGATAACTTATCTCTTAAAAAAATTATTTATTATAGAGACGAGGTCTCACCAAGTTGCCAGGGTTGGTCTCAAACCCGCGGGCTCAGGCAATCTACTCACTTCGGCCTCCCAAAGTGCTGGGATTAACGGCTGAGCCACTGAGCCCGGCCAATACCTTATCTTATAGAGCTCCTGGTGGTGGTAGGCAGGGGAATACCCAAGGAACCATGATGCTTTGTGCATTCCTGATGGAGAGTTCAGACAAAAACAGTTTGCTCAGATATCACAAATGTAGGCACCACCGTGAGGAGGCTCAGTGCCAGGAAGGCCCAAAGATGTGTTTAGAACTGATTCCACACCATTACTTACATGCTCCCAACATCCGGGCAAAAAAGATCAAGTATCCTTTGCTTCAGCTTAATACATCTCTGTCCCTGTGCTAACAATTGCCTTTATCTCGAAAGACAAAGTCCTGTGTACTATGTGGTATTGACATCACATTAATTTATTGGAAGAAAAGGAAAATAAAAGACCTTGGTTCAGGCAGAAGAATCTGAGTAGGTTGGTGCCTGTGGACAGAGTCTTCCCCCACACTATATACTTTTCTCTATCCAGAGTATTTCTCCTTCAACGTGGTCTTATGTGTTCATTTGTGTGTCTCTCCAGATGCCGGATCTCTGGGAGAGGGCAGGGATTGTTTCCACATCCATGATTTCCTGCTGGTGTAAACAAGTAAATATGCTTAGATGAATAAGCACCTGCTGCATGGCTAGGTAAGGAAGGAATGACACATGTCCTGGTGCTGTTGGCCCTCAGGAGAAACTGGCCTTCCTCTCAGTTTCTGTCTCCAAAAGCAGGGAAAACTGTGTCCTGGTGGGAATGTGGGTAAACTCAGGTGTTAGCCTATAGACAGCTGCATCTGGATGCAGAAAGTGGATGGGGAGGGTGGGGACAGATCAGATGCTACTGTCTAGAATGTCACCGGAGAAGGCAGTGGACAATATGAACATGATATCCAGAAATGCAGGTCATATGCCCACTTATGTGTTTGTCCATGAGTGTTGCTGGACTATGTGACCTTTATTGTGCCTCCTAAGTCTAAGAGTCTATGATCCTAGGGTCTAGAAAATGCTTATGTCTGAGAGTCACATAAATATTTCTTTGACCAAGAGCACATCTCAGTACGCCCCCTCCTCAGTGTGTGTTTGATGATCCTGGTTCAGTGGGTAGAAGTCATCAGTTAGTTATGTCAATCCTGGATTGCCAGAGATAGTACTTGAAGGACAATATGGGACACAGAGGGCGTGGGCACAGGGCAGGGTTCTTTTAAGGTCAGCATCTTCATTCAGGCACAAACTGAGCTTTCAGTAAATGATGTAAACATTGTGTCTGCCTTCGTGGAGCTTAGCATCCACAAATGAAGACTTTGAACCAGGGAAGAATTTGAAGGATTTGAGGATCTGGAGGAAGCTAGTGTGGCTGGAAACAAAAAAGGCAAGGGATGTGTGCTGGGGGCGCAGGCTGCAGACATAGCTGGGTCAAATCATGGGGCTTGCTTGGCTCTGTGAAGAATCCTGTTTATCCTTAAACAGAAAAGTTGCCCAATATGATTTTCTCTTGATCAAAGGGAAATAAATCATAAGAGAGAACACAGTGACTAGATGACACACCAGAAGTCAGAACAGGTGGAGAGAATCGACCCTTTGCAATTGTTGAAGTTACCCTTCTATGCACATCACTGTTGTGTTTCCTACTAGAACACAAAACCTTTTTGCAAACCTAGTCGAGGGTTATTCCTCCAAGTTCTGCCTTTCAGTAAGATTTCTATGGAATGGTGATGAAAGAAGGTGAGACCTCTGTGACTTGTGCAGGTCTACTTAGTCATACAAAGGGTGAGGCGAAGTCATTGGTTTACAAGAATTAAGGATCCCATGTGTGCTTCAGAGAGTAATGCAAGATCTGACAGTCAACTCATGCTGAAATGACAGGACTGCTTTTCTGCTCTACTTTGTCATTAGTCAAAGTGACATTAGACTCTGCCAAGGCCATGCCATGGGATCCAATGAGAAGGTTCAATCATAAGGGCACTGGGCCAAGAAATATCAGCCAATCTCAGATGTTGTCAGTGGAAATCTTTACCACACACAGTGCTTGCCTCATCAGACACAAACCAGTATCATCCCAGTTTCTCTTTCATTAGGCACCCAGGGTACCTCTGCAAAACAGATCATCTGCTTTAGAAAGGAGCCATTCCCAATCAGCATTTCTGTTGAGAAAGAGTAAAACTGGCACAAAAAGCTGGGATTGGTGGCTTAGCCTGTAATCCTGCGCTTTGGGAGGCTGAGATGAGTGGATTGCCTGAGCCTGAGGGTTTGAGACCCGCCTGGGCAACTTGACAAGCTCTCATCTCTACAATAAATCAAAAAAATCAGCCAGTCATGGTAGTGCATGCCTGTAATTCCGGCTACTCGGAAGGCTGAAGCGGAATGATCGCCGGAGCCCAGCAAGTTGAGGCTGCAGTGGCCAGGAGCAGCCACTGTACTCGAGTCTGGGTGACAGAGTGAGACTTCAACTCAAAAAAAAAAAAAAAACTGGCACAAAAAACCAAATGTGCTTCATGTGTAGTTTGCAATGGCCAGAACGGACTCAGGTCAAGTCTCAAAGTGAATTTTACTTAAGAATTGCTCTCAGCAACTCAAGGATATGGCTCTTCTCTCAAAGGAAATAAGTTTACTGATAATCACTAAATAGATAATGTTTGCTTCCAACATAAACTAGAGCAACCATATGTTCCTGAAGGAAACTAAAAGTCTCTTATTGAAATTACTATTTGAGAAAGGAAATATATCAACCCCAGTGCTTTCAAAATCCTGTGGAAACCCCAGCGGTAGGGCCAGTAGTATGGGCAGCAAAGATGACATTGTACATGTGGAAATAGAGATAGAACTGAGTGATGCTGAAAGTGGGGTCTTAGTCATGCAAAGTCGCTGCGGTGCATTTCCTCCTCTATGGATTAAGCAGCCTATCAGCCTGGGTGTCCTTCTAATTCCTCAAGTCCTTGTGCTCCTGTGTTGTGCTAATATAAGCCTCCTGCTCTGGCAGAGATGGTGAAAATGCAGATGAATCTCTTTACAAACAGCATGAGTAGCCTTGTAAGAGACCCACTAATGACCATTTCTTCCCAAGGAAAGAGGTTTTACTCATCAGACTAAAGTTGGGCTTGTAGGGGAATGAAACTCTCTTCTTTGCAATGACCTGAGTCTCATACCCAAGTATGGGTTGCATTGTGGAAGGAGAAGATCTCTGTATTATCAACACAAAATCTAAGATTGACAATTTCCATCTAAAAGCCCTATTTCTCATTTTTTGGTTTTAAAAGGTTTAGGGTAAGTAAAGACCAAGGACAATTAAAAATATATTTTATGGTATCTTTCACAAACCTCTGAAATACTTATTCTTTACTTGTTGGATATTATTATGGTCCTATACACTTTATGGTTTAAAAATAATTAAGCACCTTTACTTAAAGCTGCAGTCAGAAAGAAGTAACCTATGATTAGGAAATATTACTCAAAGTGGGAAAAATTATTTGAGCAGTTCCAGAACCAATGGGAAGATTGATTCCAGTTTACACAGCAAAATGCTACAGCAAACTTTCCTTTTATTTGTTTCCCTAATAAAAAATATATTGATCATTCAACATACCTTGTTACTGTTGTTATGAAAACTCTGAATGCATTTATACTTTCAGCAACAATAATAGTTTTTGAAAGAATAAGCATATTTCTCTTGGTGTAGACTGACGTTATTTTTTTTTCTCCTAAATTAGACAACTTCTTTGTGATGGGTATTCCACAAATTTTAGTTGCATAACAAGAAGGTGTGTGATGTTTATAACAACCAACTTCAAGGTCACTTGGAATTTTTGAGAAAAACACAAGTTAAATCTATCTTTTTTATTTTATTGCTTTATCTTCAAAAAGTACTTGTTTTTCCAAAGAGCATTTTTAGTCTAATAGATTTTTGTCCCTACAATTGTTAAAATGTTGGTCTAATAAAATTAGGCATTGCTTGCATATGTCAAATAAAATGTAATGTGAAGTCCAAGTTCCTTAAACAGTTATATCAACATGGAATTCAACTGTACTATATAGTCTGTTTATAGTGTGATGGTTAACGGTTTGTCTCAGCTTGACTGTGGTAAGGGATGCCCAGATAGCTGGTAAAGCATTATTTCTGTGTGTGTTTGTAAGGATGTTTCTAGATAAGATTTGCATCTGAATCAGTACATTGAGGAAAGAAGATGTCCCTCACCAACGTGAATTGGCATAATACAATCCATTGAAGACCCAAACAGAACAAGAATGTGGAGAAAGGAGAAATTCACTCTCTCTTCCTGAGCTGGGACATTTATCTTTTCCTGCTCATGGGCATCCAAGCTCCTGGTTCTCAGGCCTTTGAATTCCAGGACTTACATCAGCAGCCCTTCAGTTCTTAGGCATTCGAAGTCGAATTGGAAATTATACCATTGGCTCTTCTGCTTCTTAAACCTTGGAACTTAGACTAAATTACATCATCGGCTTCCTGGTTCTCCAGTTTGCAGGACAGAGATTGTGTGACTACTTGGTTTCTGTAATCATGGGAGTCAATAATCATAATAACCTATCTATCTATCTATCTATCTATCTATCTATCTATCTATCTATCTATCAAATTTACTACTGATTATCTGATTTCTTTGGAGAACTTTGATACATTCTGCAAACATGAAATCTGTTTCTTTTGCAAACATGAAATCTGTTCCTTTTGCCTAATTTTATATTCTAACTAAATATAACTCTAAAATATAATTATTACAGCTTTGTCTCAGAACTGATAAGGGAGTGCTAAATCTTATTCATACCTATATTGTTTTTCTATTGTTTTTGTAACAAATGATCACAAACTCAGTGGTTTAAAACAACACAAACACTTTTGGTGGTTAGAACATAGGACTAGAGTCTTACTGGGCTAAACCAAGGTGGGAAGGGCTGTATGTATTCTGGAGCCTCTGAAAACAAAATATGGAGTTGTTTGTTTATTTTTGCCTTTTTCAGTTTTTAGAGGCTGCTAGAGTTTCTTGGCTTGTAGCTCCTTTCTTAATGTTCAAATTCAGCACCATGGCATTTTTCTAGTTAATGTCTATAGTCACATCTCAGTTTGATCACACCTGGGAAAGGCTTTCTGCTTTGTAGGAAGCATGTGATTCAACTGGGCCAATCTGGGTAACCGAAGATAATCTCTCCATCTCAAGATTACTTATTTGCCCCTTACTTCTCTTTTGCCATGGAATATACCAAAAAGTTTTGGAAATTAGGATATCAACATCTTTGTTGGGGACATTAATCTCTCTACCACAATATCTTTATATACATAATTATCTTTCAAACATATTTCCACCTATAAGAACTGTACATCCCACAATGTCAAACTGTAAATTCATTATATTAATCTGTATTTATATATTCTTAGAAATAGATGGAATAGAAAACATCAAGTTACCATACACTTTTTAGGAATCAAAATAAAGTTGCACCTGCCATAGATTTTCATGTGCAGCCGAGATACGTGATTTCACAAGTCACCTGTGATGTGTTGTCTAGTGCTATATTCTAAACAGTAATCAAGCATATTTTAAAAGTTAATTTTACTGCATTGTATAGACTTGTGCCCATATTTTTCTGTTGGCAGTTTCTGTTGATGGCACAAAGACATGAAAACCTTGAGATGAAGCCATCAGCATATCTTCTTTCCTACTTGAACTTCATCAAAGTTCCTTGGATAAATCATTTTAAATTTCTTAATAAAGATTAGGCATACCTTCCCTCATAGGAATGTTGACAATTTTGTATATGATCTCATTCTATTTTGAATGAACTCTGTAAAGCATAATTCTAAATATAATGGTTAAAATCCACAATCTTAAGCCAATTAAAATATTTATTCAAAGGCAGAAATAAAATCAAATATATTAAGCTTATTTTTTTTTTTTTTTG
>NW_007253595.1:616187-691649 GCF_000164805.1 Carlito syrichta | reverse complement strand
CCAGGTGGGTCTCGAACCCGCGGGCTCAGGCAATCCACTCACCTCGGCCTCCCAAAGGCGTGGGATTACAGGCTGAGCCACCAAGCCCGGCTTATTAAGCTTAATTTTAAAAAATAAGTTCTGACTTGAAATATACAGAATAACAACTCAGTAAAATATTTAATGGCACTTCTGTATATTCAACAACATAGATGTTAATATGCACTAAAAAAGTCTTAGAAGGCTACATAAGAAATGGTTAACAAGTTACTCTGGTACTCTTTTGTTTATTTATTTTTAACTGTGGTACTCTAGCACTTTTATAGACCAAACCAAATAGAACAACCTTAGATAAAATAATGTGTGTGAGAATTTCTGCTTGATTTGAATACTGGGAAAAATCAGCAGATCCAACCACTCTTGTTTTGCTGATGAGGCTGCAGAATCCAAATTTTTTAATGTTCAGGACCCAGACTAACATTTGCAAACAGACCCAAATGTCTTTGATGTGCCTTTTTTTTTTTCTTTCAAACTCTGACCAGAATCTTCCTGGATCATTTACAGCTACATGATGCTATTCAGTACTTTGCTTTTGGTAATACAGTAAATGTTATTTCCTCAGAAATGCAAGCTTGATGGCCTTGGGGTAATATGTCTATACACATATATTTACAAGGGTATAAAGCTCTTGGTTTAAGATTTCATGTAGCTTTCATTAAAAATGACTTTCAAACATTTGACTAATTGTCTATATTTTTTCTAGCTTTTAATTCAGAATGAAATTTGCTTGCAAATATTGAGGTCTTTCACAAGTATTATGTTTATCTTAGCCTTCAGGGCTCACAAAACTTATGTTATATATAACTTTTATCAAATATACTAAGACTTTACTGAAGGTATATTTCACTGTTGTTCCTACTTTTTAATTAGATATATCATTATATATCTAAAAGGGAATGCTTGGAAAGCTTCTAAGGAATTCATATGGGGAATTTCCAGCATCAATTGACCAGCACTAAATACACACACACACACACACACACACACACACACACACACACACACACACATATCCTAAGATGCAGTGTGTATGTATGTGTATGTGTATATATATTTATATACCTATATATAAGATACTAAATATATACACCTATATATAAGATGGTATATATACATATATTTATTTAGCATCTTAGAATTTTAATATCATTTTGTAAATTTGTGCATTGCTTGCAGATCACCTGTCCTCCTGCTCAAGATTTGTCCCTGGTAGGTTTTCTGGCCAGTTGGCTGGGCTACTTCTGAATAAATGAAGGTCTGTATACCTTGTCCTGCAAGGCAAGGCCTATAAATAATCCTGCATGTGTTTCATACAGTTCACTGAAGTTGAGGAGCAGTAAGGCAGAAGGTTTCTGAAATGTTCAGTTAAGTCATCTCTGGGCATTCCATATCATCATCCAGAGGCTCTGGCCCAATTGGAATTTAGATTTCCCATTGATGGCTGAGGTTAAATCGTTCAGACTCCAAAGGGCCACAGTGTGAGAGAAGGCCAGGCTCCAGCATTTATTAAAAGAGAGCAGATGGAATTTTAATGAAAGCAGAGTACTTACTATTATAGTTCAGCTCACCATGCCGGTGTCTACTGGCTTAGACATCCCTTCTCCTTGAAAGAAACACACATCTTTATAAAAAGATTAGTGGGGCTGCTTTAACAGTTATGAAAGGTAACAGACTTGGGGTGGCAGAGGAATTTCCACATCAAATACATGAGATAATTGAGTGTTTCTTGTTTTGTTTTTTTTTAAATCCAGGTGATATATTCATAAGGATCATATGCGAGTAAGCATGTGGGGCTTGTATCATATTAAGTCTGTACCAGGTATAGATAGTTGTCAGAATAAATTACATTAAAATTGCTTTCTCAATTGCATCAAACATCAGTGTGGCAAAGCACAATAATGATAGCAATTTAGCCACAACTGTTTCCAGAACACATGCTGTACTGCATGAAAGTATGCAAATAAATCAAATCACTGTGGTTAGAATTTTAGAGTAGCTATAATATGTGTACATACCAGAAACTATTTGGATTGTCAATATATATGTGCATATATATATATATATATATATATATATATATATACACACATAATATTTAACAAGGAATTACCATTTTACTGTGGATAGTAGTTATGACGGTAAGGTCTCTCAATAGTCAGGGTCACAGCTACAAAATTCTAATTGGTTACTTTCCTGGGACCCTGACATACTAATGGTCCCCTGAACCAGGCAAACTTCAAAAATAGTATTTATTATTTGCCTGTTATACACCAAATCAAGATGATTAAAATATAGAGAAAAACACATCTCATGAAAGATACAGAGTGCTACATATATGTATACACACACACACACACCAAGAAAAAGAGGTAACTTGGAGGTAACTTGGAAAATACTCTGTAACTGCATCAATCTAAATTATAAAAATTCAGCATTCAAAACAGATTTCTGCAGAATTATTAGATCATACAAGCTGGTTCAGAAAACATACATATAAGCACAAATAAGTGTAAGAAATTTAGTGAAGTTAAAAAATTAGTGATATCATATGCGGTTCTTGTTTTATCCTGTAAATATATTTTATATTAAAAATTAGTTTCAATAGTTATTCTTATAGCCTGTTAGTATTCTGTAAAGCATGAAATATATTAGCTGCCTATTGGTATAGAGCAACATTTTATATTTCATTTACCTAAAGCATACAATATGGCACTTATGCTCTAGTAAGCAGTAGAATGCTACTAGGTTATGAGGTATCGATATGTGTGGCAGAATTTTCTACCAGTAGAAAAGGAGAAATTGAAAGTGTTAGGATTCGTTTCTATTTTTAATGCATGATACAAACAATTTTCTATCAAGGCTAATACTTAGTTATACAGCTGCAAAGAACATCTGATCTAGGATTTGTGCCAAATGTTATATTCTATACAGGAAAATGGGGAAAATCTGCAAAATTCTGGCTGGGGCTGAAATTAGTAATTTATGCTTCAGTTGTTGAATTATACATAATTAGATAATTCCTTATTAGATTCAGAATGACATTTAAAATGAGTTCTGATATTTCCAATCTTTCCCTCTTGCTGCCAGACAGAAACATGACTGCCTCTGTGGTTCCTGAACTTCAAAGCTGTGTGTGATGTGAAGTGAGTGTGTGTGTGTGTGTGTGTGTGTGTGTGTGTGTGTGTGTACATGTATGCACATGCACAAGCAATGCCACACAGTTATGTATATCAGTGCATAAAATAGAGTTTAATGTGAAAATTTTCCATCTGATTTCTGAGCTTATGGGTGGATACATGATAAATACAGTCCCTTATCTCTTTCAGAATGCATTGTTCCTTGAGAAGATGAGGATGGGGAGACCTACTGAAAAAACAATGCACAGTCCTGTCATATTGTCTTAGTGTGACATAAAATTCCATGGCATGTTGCACTAAGAAAGGTCACACTGACAGGCTGACAGCTACAATTCTGGCAGATTCTGCACTATGATTGGCAAATGAATTTGTGTCCTCAATGCACAAAATGTTTGCAACAACAAAATGTATGTTTCCCTTTGCATTTTCCAAAACACTTCAGAAAGCTTCAACTGGCCCCAACTTTTCCAGTCAGTCTTGGGGAATACTGCCCATGCTCTGGCCCAATACCTTAGGATGAGAACTTTATTGCTCATCAAAATACTGGTTAGTACTAATGTTAATCAATATTTGTTGCTGTCAGTGATGATGAGAGATAAATAAAAATAGAATATTAAAAGTTCTACGACTTTTTCTTTAAGACCAGATAATATTCAATTAAGAAACATTTGTACAGCAACTTAAAATGTTTGAAGCACTGAGGTTGTATAAAGAGCAAACAGTAGTTGCCCTCCTGTAAAATTATTCTAACAGAAAAAATAAAGAGATGAACCGATCACTCACTAACAAGAGTGAAAAGGAAGTAAAAACTTTGGTTCTTAAATTAGCAAAGGCATTCATTGTGTACAAACACAAGGAAGGGAAGGAAAATGTCCTTGGCTGGGTCTATGCATATCACATGAAAGCCATTCTACTTTGCTACAGGGCCTAATGTGAAAACAAGGTTCAAAAGTACACCCCAAATCCCTGCCCTGTTAGGATTAAGAACATTGCATACTAATGAGCAGAATCATGGACTGAAAGAGAAAGATAGATATGAGCAGATTAAACAGTGGTCCCCAACCTTTTTGGCATCAGGGACCAGTTTTGTGGAAGACAATTTTCTCATGTACTGGGGTGGAGTTGGCGTGGGGTTGCAGTCAAACTCATAGAAAATGTGCAACTTAGATCCCTCACATGCGTAGTTCGTAATAGGGTGCATGCTCCTATGTGAATCTAATGCCACTACTGACCTGATAGAAGCAGAACTCCACTCACTCACCACTCATCTCCTGCTATGGGGTCTAGTTCCAAACAGGCCATGGACCAGTAGGGTCCATGAGCAGAAGGTTGGGAACCCCTGTTTTATTATGTCACCATAGCAAAGCCTGCTCATGATAAATAAGGGCAATTTTCTATTTCTCTAGTCTATTTCAAATGTCAAAACTCTCGGTATGTTCAGGGGACTGTTTTCTTGTACTCAGGTTCTACTCCCATTTATAAAAGGTATATAATGAAACAATGAACAATACAGTCATGTATTGTTGAGTGACTTTGGCCATGTTATGTGATCTATCTGAATTTCTTTTGTTCATCTGTAAAATGAAGATAGCAATGCCCACTTTTAAAGATTGTCAAAGGATGTAATGAAACAATATATGTGGAAGTTTTCTATCTATGTTTAGAATTTCAAAGTAGCTATAAGATGTATACATATCAGAAACTATTTGGATTATAATTCAGTGCACCATATAAGAAGACTTGAAAAGCACTCATTTTTCAATTATCCAATTTACTCACATCTAAAAATGTATACATAAAACATAAAAAGTGATATAACAATTTAAAGGCACTCTATAAAACAGAAAGGAACCCTACTAGAAATAAGAGGGAGGATGGCCTATAAACACTTCTGACATGAAAAACACTTGTCACATGGAGGGGGTTCATTAATAGCCTCAGTGCATATACAATTCATCTTTGAAAAAAGACATTTCTATAAACTCAAATCACCTTCCAAAAGCAGGAGAAATAAAATGAAAATGTGAGACATGACACAAAAAGATATCTTTAACAACAGAGGCAGAAGTGCCTTTTCCAAAGCATGGGAACCATACAGAGAAGAAAAACCACTAATGACTCAGTCACAAATGTTGGTAATACAACTGGGCATTGGTTATGGGTTGTTCTCCAGAGTTTGTCTGGCACTACAGTACAGCAGGAGGCGCAGTCTTGGATAAGTTCTATCCTGATCACTAAAGGAAAGGGGTAGGGAAAAAAAACCCTCAAAATTATGAGCAACCCAGTACCTCTGACCTCTGTTGGCTGGAGAAAAGTGAAGGCAAAACAGCTCACAGAAATATAACCCAATATCAGAAGCTGCTTTACTATAAATTTGGAATAATTCCCATCAGTCTCGTAATGCCTTCATCCCCTGAATAAACCTTTTTGCAGGTACCTGATATAGGAAGGCCTTCCACCAGAAAGTGAGAAATAAATAAACAAGCTTCTGTCATGGAACTTATGTAAATATAATAAAATGAGGCTAGGAAAAGCACTGGAAAACAAGTGGAACATAAAAATTCAACCAGAAAGAATAGTTATTGTACCACATATCTGAGCAGTTTGAATGAAAAAAGGGAATAAAACAATCAAATTGCTTAAAGTAGAGGTAAAACACTAAGAGCAGACAATAAAAACAATGGAATATAAGCAATCAAAGCACTTGAAAGAAGAAGGGGAACTTTTTTTAAGATTTGGGGTACAAATCAGCATTAGGTAACTAAGTGGTCATCATAAAGGTATAGTTTAAGCCTCCCTTTAGTCCCCACTTTGCCTGGTTTGAGATCAGATATCTATATTGATGTTATGTGCTCTCCCTCCTCCCCTGGCAGTGTTCCACTACTGCCAATTCCTTTCTTATAGTATTATGATAAATGTTCAGGGTCTGTTTATGAGTGAGAACATGTGATACTCAGTTCTTTGTTTCTGTAATAGTATTATAGACTCTAAATCCATTTAAGTTGCTGTGAAACCCACAATTTTGTCCTTGTTTATGGCTGTGTAATAGTCCGTCATGTATATGTACCACATTTTTTTATCCAGTCCACTTTAGATGGGCAGCACTGTTGGTTCCATGTTTTTACTACTCTGAATAATGCTGCAATAAACATGCGTATGGACAAATCTTTTTTATAGAATGATTTGAGTTCCTTCAGGTACATCCCCAGAAGGGAGATTGCTGAGTCCTAAGGAAGGTCGATTTTTAGAACTTTTAGGATTCGCCACATTGTTTTATACAGAGGTTGTATTAGTTAAGACAGTAGAAAGACAGCCCACAGAATGGGAAAAAATATTTGCCAACTGTGTATCTGTGTGTCCTAACATCCAGGCTCTACAAGGAACTCAAACATACTGGCGGAAAAAAAACCAAACAACCCCATTAAAAAAATGGGCAAAAGATATGAACAGACACTTCTCAAAAGAAGACATATTAGCAGCCACCAGATACATGATAAAATGTTCAGCCTCACTAATTATCAAAGAAATGCAAATTAAAACTTCACTGAGATACCACCTAACTCCAGTTAGGGTAGCCATCATCAATAACTGAAAAAGAAACAGAAGTTGGAGAGGATGCAGAGAAAAGGGAACACTTCTACACTGTTGGTGGGAGTGTAAACTAATAAAACTGTTGTGGGTTTTTTTAAAATCACAAACTGAGTGCCATGTTATAATCAACCCAAAGAAAGTACACATTGCCCAGTACAGGAAGAACTAGATTAGAAAATAAGTAAATAAAGCAAAGTAATTAGGTAGATATCTATATCTAACAGATATATAGAAGATAGATAGAATGATAGATAGATAGATAGATGATAGATAGATAGAAAGTATACAAGGGACAGAGATAAGATACAAGACAAAGGGATTCAAAAATTTGCATAACTGGTATGCTTGGGGAAAAGAAGCATATAAACTAAAAAGTATTAAAGATGTTATTTATAAAAGAATACATAAATATCCATATAAGGAGACTTGAATATGCAGATGAATATGGTCACAGTGTCCCAAGAATATTTGAAATAAAACATCAGCAGGGACATCAACTATAGTAGCGTTTATTTTACTGGATTTTTGAAGATAAATTTTACAAATATTTTATAATCAGTTGAAAAAAGAAAATCAATCAACTCAGTTGAAAGAAAAAATTAAATGAAAATTGCACTGATCACAGATTGTTTTCACAGTAACATTCCATATGTGAAAATAGTGAGACAATATCTATAAAATACTCATGGAAGTTGAATGCTATATCTAAGCAAAATAGAATTTAATAAAATCACAGATCTTATAATTTACATTTTCCAATGAAAAAAGCTTTCAGTAGTTACATTTGCAGTGAAATCTTTCTGAAAATTAAAAAAATAGCTAATGGGAAAATGAATGCAAACCACTCATATTGAACTCTAGTTAAGATATGCATGCTAATGTCCTGAAGGGTAAAGTCTACTGCTATCTACAAATTATTTTGAAATGCATCAAGAAACAAGATGGATTGGTGAATAGGAAAGGATCAATAAGTGGATAGTTAGTTGATAAAGCAAGTGCAGCAAATGTTGATTACAGAATCAAGATAATGGTTAATGACTGTTCACTATACAATATTTATATATGTTTAAAATTTTTCATAATATAATGATGAAAAATGAATCACAAGATCATAGTAAAAGGATTGCTTCTCTGTATTTATTCTATTTAATTATAGGTCTATGTGTAAAACAACTGTGGAAATTACAAAACAAAAATCAATTGTTATAAATCAAGGCAGTTTAGAATTACTATAACAAAAATTTGTAAGAGAGAGGAAAGTAATGGGTAGAAGAATGTTTATAACCAGGGATAAAATACAGATTATTTAATGGTGATAAGTCAGTTAATCAAGTACAAATGTAAATACTAGAAAAATCAATAAACATATAACCAAATAAAATTGGGAAATGGTATACTAAGATTACTTTGTAATTTTGTCTCTGGTCATGGTAAGGAGTTAGTAGTGTCTTTAGGAAAAATAGAACAAGTGTATTACACCAATTTGTAATTACAGAGTTAGCCATTATAAAAACTAAGAACAGCCCCAAATTTCCTTAATATGAAAAATAAATATGTGTGTGCATTCATACACATGCACATACACATACACACACGTGAGGGAAAAAACAAAATGAACAACATAAAGATAAATAATAACATATATATGACATAGCACAATGTAGATTTGCTAAACATGCTCTTTTAAAAATTATTTCAGAGTTGTGTGGAGTACAAGTGAGGATTTGCTACTTAAGTAGGCTGCATGCAGGTGAAGTTTGGGCTTCCAGCTGGCCCTCTCTCCCCTTGGTAGTGAACCAAATGATCTTAATGTTGCCATGGGTCCCCCTCTCTCATCCTTCCCTCCCTCCCCTAGTACTTTTTAGCATCTGCCAATCTCACTCTTGTGCTAGTGTGACTGGTGCTCAGGGTCACTTACAAGTAAGAACATGTGGTATTCAGTTTTTTGTTTCTGAGATAATTCACTTAGTATGATGGTCTCCAACTGCATCCAAGTTTATATGAAAACCATTATTTTGTTCTTAGTGACTATAGTATTCCATCATGTGAAAATAGTGAGATAATATCTATAAAATACTCATGGAAGTTGAATGCTGTATCTAAGCAACATATTCCTTTTTGAATTGCACATTTAATTACACATTGTTTTAGTGAATTTTAAAGTGATTAAAATAACAAATATTAAGGATGTGGAAAGACAAATCAGGCAAATGTAAAGAGAAAGCAATGGTCAGGCTATTAAGCAGCAGACAGTTAAAATAGAGTGGAGAGCATTAGTGCAACAAAGAATAGCTCTTTATGATGACAAAGCAAATAATCACCAATAAATATGTAAAAGGTATGTATATTTGCACATGGTGAAAATATCACATCAAAAATAATAATGCAAAACCTGCAAGAAATTTTTTAAAGACTTTAGTATATCAATAGTGGGTACTTTAATTCATCTTTCTTAATCCATGACTGATCAAGTATACATAAGAAGCAAAAATAATAAATATTTAAACAACATAGTTAGAACTGTTTGTAACTGACCTAATTCTATAACATAAGAACAGATAAGCCATCTTTCTTTCTAGTGCCCAAGGAAAAAATTGCCAATATCGAAGACATATTAGGTCACAAAGAAAAGTTCATTAAATTTTTGCAAGTAGAAATGGTACAGAACAGAATATACTCTGAGCTCTACACAACAAAGCTACAACTTAACGGGATTTTCAACCTGAAATTTACTCTAGAATGTCAAAGAAAATCAAAACAGAAACTGAAGAGCAACTACAAAAACTGTTAATGAGTACATTTCATATCAGAACCTATGTAATGTGCCAGAAGCAATGCTCAGAAGAAATTATGTCTTGTCTTGTTTTTGAACAAGAAATAATGAAAATATAAGACTTAAGCATCCACCTGAGATAATTAGATCAACATAACAGATACAACTAAAGCAAAAGGAACAAATTAATAAAAAATAAAAGCAACAATCAATGCATTTGAAAACAGACTGCTAGAGTTATTAAATAAATGTAAAGCAAAAATGAAAATAAATAACATAAATACAAGAATTAATACATTAAAGAACAGACTGTTATTATAACTATTAAATAATTATAAAGTTTAAAAATATTATTAAAGTAGATTGTTGGCTAAACTAATCAAGAAAAGAACAAAACTCACAAAATCAGAAATGAGAATGGAGATCAAATTATAGATAGTGATGAAATTAAATGTTCTATCAAACAAATTTATAAAGGGAGGAAAGTAGAACTATGCATGTTTAGGAAAAGAAAATTACCTTTATTTGCACAAAATATAATTGCATAAATGAAAGTTTCATGAGAATCATTTGAAAAACTATTACACACGATAAAAATAATTCAGTGAGGTTACTGAGTTAGAAGTAAAAGGTAAAAACAGGTTGCCTAAGTATATACAAACAACCACCCTATAGGAACCAAGGCCTATAGGAACACAAGGAATAAATATGAGAATTGTGTAAGAACCACATAAACAGCATGTTAAAATGCTTCTCTGGTACACAAAAGGACAGTTGAATAAGTGGTAGACAGACCCTAATTAAATTGGAAACACATGCTAAGGAAAATAATTCTTGAATTAATCTATAAATTTGGATCACTCTAAAAAAAATCCAAAGAGCTTTGTCTCTAGCAAAGTAATCCAATTTTAAAGTAAACATGCAAAAACTTCCAGATTTTAAAGAAAATCTGCAAAAATATGAATGAATACAGCAGAAACAAATCTATCAGATAATAAACATATTTTAAGGCTGTTGTACAGGTGCATGGATACACAGAAGAATGGAACAGAAAGGAGAGGCTAGAAAGACAAGTAAATATAAAATTTTGGCAGATGATGAAAGTGGTGTTGTGTATAGTGCTGAGGCAACTGTAACTTCTGGAAAAAAAATTGAAATTGCATTCCTTAAATTGGTTCTAGAGATTTAAACAACAAAAATAAAAGGGTATAATTACTACAGGGAAACATGAGTAATTTTGTTTTATATAATTTAAGATAAGGAAGGTTTTTCTAAGTATGACACAAAACTATGATTCCATAAATAATTTAGAAATTCAACCTCATCAATACATTCTGTATGGCAAAATCAAGAATCAAAGTGAGATAATTTTTTGTAATGTAGCTCAAAGAAAAAAAGGTATTTTCTTAAACTGTGATTAAATCTTATTAAAGAATCATTAAATAAAAAATGAGCACCCAAAAGAAAGATGGACAAGGGATGTAAGTTGCTGGGTAACTGAAAAGAAAATATGATGGCTGATATGCATGAAAAGATATTTGATTCATTCATAGGTGAGATAAAAATTTTAAAAATATGTAATACTGTTTTCAACCGTCAGAATAGCAGAAATAAAAATGCTTGATAACATAAGTCAGCCAAGGAGGTATGAAAACATGCAGTCTCATATCATACTGATAGAAATGAAAATAGATAGAAGATATGTAGAGACAAATTTGGTAATACCTATCAAATATCAAAAATGTATATAACCTTTGATACAAAAGGTTCACTTCTAGGAATTTGTAAAACAGATATCCAGTCACATATGCAAATTTATTTATTTATAAGACTAGTAGTTACAGCCCTGTTTGTAATCACAAAATAACTAAACACAAAATGTTCAATAAAGGAACTGGCTAAATGCACTGAAGTATAATCATAAAATAGAAACTATGAAGCTGTTTAAAAGAGGGAGAAGACAGGGCATGGTGGCTCAAGCCTGAAATCCCAGCAGTTTAGGAGGCCGAGGTGAGAGGATTGCCTGAGCCCACGGGTTTAAGAATAGCCTGGGCAACTTGGCAAGACCTCATTTCTATAATAAATCAAAAAATTAGCTGGGCGTGGTAGCGCACGCCTGTATTTCTAGCTACTTGGAAGGCTGAGGTGGAAGGATTGCCAGAGCTCAGCAGGTTGACGCTGGGATGGCTGTGAGCATGCCACTGCACTCCAGCCTGTGCAACAAAATGAGACTTCAACTCAAAAAAATAAGAAATAAAAAAATGAAAGAGTGAGAAAATGAACATGAGTTGAAGTAGCATTCATATACGCATGAGTAATATTCTACCACATGTTCAAATAAATGTTTGTACATGCATAGAGTAGCTCTGAAAAAATACCCCAGAAACCAGTAACAGTGCTTGCTTATGAAGTGAGGAATTTGGTGACTATAGGCAGAAACTTTTAATACAATTGAAAATGATGACAATTATAACGATAATAACATTTTCTAAAAATCTCTTTGCCAACACCTGTCAGATATATATATTATTAATTATTCACATGTGTAATCCTATCATAATACTGTGAAATAGGTACTTTGATTTCCTGGGATTCCAAGAGTTTGAAGAAGTTAAGTAACCTGCTCCTGGTCACACTGTTAAACACTCTGGTTTAACAAGCTCACCAAGTAATTCTGATGCGATGCATGTTTGACAACCACTGGCTTAACATAGCTCTTGGCTTAGACTGAGCAGGGGCTCTCAAAGTTTAGGTCACATTGGAATCACTTGGAGATTTTTATTAAAAATTCTGATGCCGTTGTTGTACCCTAACACATCAAATTCGAATGTTTAGGTATGGGAAGTGGGCGTCGGCAATAAAAATCCCCCAACTGAATGCATACACATGATAGAGTCTGAAAACACTGTTTCAGGACAGTGAGTCTCAATCTTGACATGATGAAATCTTGACATCTAGGGTCAATTAAAACATCCAGATTCCTGAGTTCCACCCCCAGCTGTTCTGATTTTATTGACTGGTTTAGAGACTGAGCATCAGGAGTCTTAATAGTCCCCAGGTATTCTAATGCAACCCTAAGGCAAAAGTCACAGCGAAGTTCTTACTTCCTCCCATGACTCCCACCCTACAATTGTTAGGACCAGATAAGGATTAAGTGTTATAAGGTAGAAGCAAGGGGTAGGAGAAGGAGTCATTTTTCCCCACTTGTTTCTGGAAAGTCAATTGATCAACTTTGCAAATATAACGGGACATGTTAAACCCATTTCTTATTCCATATAGTTCAAAATGTTTTCAAGATTTAATTCATTTTATCATATGATTGTGGCTATAATTTCCTCTTCAACCACACTTTCTGCTATAAGGACGCCAAGTTGAACCATCTGAAATTGCTTACTCTCCCAAATGTGACATACAAAACAGCAATATCATAATATTTAGTCTAATAGATGAGCATGGTAATATAGTTCCTTGGAACACTACAATGATGATGTTAATTGAGAGGGTCATTACTGTACATCTACTTGATAATGTCTTGAAAGCAAGGAGTTATCTAGAAATTTCAAAAGTACTTTTTATTTTTTAAAAATGTCGAATGTCTAGTTAATATAAACCACATGTGATGAGCAGGACATAGCTAAACATCCAGTAACAACTACTTCCGATGCCTTGACATTCCCTGCTCATCTCAATCAGTGTCAGAAATGCAAACCTCACTGCTCATGCAGAGACCATCCTCATATTGCACTGAGTATCTGTCCACTTACTGACCCCTTTCCTCAGTTCTTCCAGTGTGTTCTCTGAAATTTCCCTCCAGGATCAACAGCATAGACTTCAATCAGCTCCACTTTTTCCTCCAGCTCTTAACTGAAACTTGAGCATCCCATGTAGACCCGATCTCCCCCATCTCTTCCAACACAGGTTGCTGCTTTTCCTGGCAGTCATCAGGACCAGAGAGAGAAAAGGTTCCACACTTAGTCTCCATGCCTGCTTCCAGATCATAGATCGGCACCACACATCCACCTGCAGGTAGAGACTCCTCTCCTTGGAGGTTGGTAGCAGAAATGTGCACCATTACTAACATCTGTACCAACCTCTGCAGCATGTTTCCTTGTTTTCTGAGCTCCACTGCTTGTTTTCTTTCTCTTATGACTCCCACCCTGCAACTGTTAGCCTCTCCTTATACTTCACTAGAAAACAATGCAGGCAGCATGTCCTTTTTTTGGAATCACTTCTTTTTTTTTTTTTTTTGCCTTCCATGACAACACTCTTTTGATTTCTTACCTGACACAACGTCCACCATTCCTGGTTGTCCTTAGCGAACATATTCTTCCCCTCTAAAGATTGACTAGAGAGATTCTAGGGACTCCTTCCTGGACCATCTTTACACTCTTTCCTGAGGTACTCTCATCAATTCCCATGACTTTCCCATCCATATGTGGATTTCTTTCACATTTTATTTCCCAAGTCCCTCTGTTGAACTCCAAAGTACTGTATTCAGTTGCTTCCTTAACATCTCTGTGAGGTTCTTGGAGTGACTGTCAGGTGCCAGAACTGATCTAGGCATGTCAATGAAAATAAACAGTAAATCTCTGCCCACATAAATCTTGCTTTCAAGAGGGAGCATGGAGACTGACGTACAAGAAGTAGCACAAATAGCTAAGCTGTGCAGCACATTAGAAAGTGATGAATCCTCCAATTTGCTGCAAAGTCCATGATTTTGTTTTTCTTTATGGCTGTGTAATACTCCATTATGTATATCTTCCACATTTTTTTTCCAGACCATCATACTAAGTGATCTGTCACAGAAACTAAGAACTGAGTACCGCATGTTTTCACTCATAAGTGAACGTTAATCACATTAGTGCAAGGGAGTAATGAGCAGTAGCTGGGCACTGCCAGGGGAGAAGGGGCACGTAACAACAGAAAGGGTAACTAGTCCTATATCAGGTGGTGTGAGGGCTAGTTGGAGGCCCAAACTTCATCTGCATGCAGCCTACTTGTGTAGTTAATTCTTACTTGTACCCGCATCTCTATAATAAAATAAAATTTAATTTAAAAAAAAGTTTTGAGTACTGTGGGGAAAATAGCAAACTCAGAGGGAGGGAGTCAGTCTAAATGTCCCTATATGAGAGGAGATCCTAAAAAATTGTGTTTTTTTTTCTCGCATGTTTAAACTTTAGCCACCAAAAATACTTGCTGTTTGATACAATACACCTATCCAGGTGCTTTTTCCGCTGCTCAAAACAGTTTTTGAACTCATCAATTTTGATGCCTTTTAGTGCTTCTGCTGTCTTTTGTTTCACCTCTTTCACATCAGCAAAATGTTTCCCTTTGAGGCATTTTTCTTCCAGAGGAAAAAACAAACAAAAAAAGTTGTTCAGGGTAAGATTGAGTGAATAGGGAAGGTGGGGTACTGGAGTCATACTGTTTTTTGGTCAAAAACTGTTGAACACTCATTGTGGTGTGGGCAAGGGCGTTAAAAGAATCTAAAAAAAAAATTAACTGAAGCCGAATGAAACCTCTTACAACAATCCTAGTTGGTATACTGGTGCTGATGGGTTCTTAGAAAACTTACCTAGTAAAGAAGCCTATACTACAAGGGACCTAGCCCCTAGAAAACAATTCCAGTTTGTTTGGGTCGACCCCACATACCCAAAGTTATTGCTTCTCCATTTGTCTGCAAGCACTGTTCAAGCAGGAAAATAACAGGAGTCATTACGATTCCTCAGTGTTCCTTACCCTGAAGTCTATCAGGTCGTCCTGCATATTCCTCTTTCAAAATACATTCCACTTCTACCCATTTCTCTTCATCTTCAAAGGTGGCACCTTGTTCAGCCCCAAGTTTACCTGCACCCCCGCTTTCATTCCTGTCCCTTCCCTAATTCATACTCCACCAGAACCATCTTTTAAACATGTAAATAAGATTATGTTTTCCTCCATTTAAAAGGCATCAGCAATTTCTCTTTGCACCTAAAAGAAAGTCCAAATTCCCTTCACACACATACAATATCTTGCAAATTCTGGCCTCAGTCTGCCTTGTCAATATCTTTTTACATCAATTTATCCATCACATACTTGGTTTTAGATGTGCCATCCTTTCAATACTTGAAACATATAAAATACTTTCTGCCTTAGGGCCTTTAAACCTGCTTTCACTCTACCCAGATTGTTCTATCCCGGTACTTCTCATGAATGGCTCTTTCTCATCCTTCAGATTTTAGCTTAAATGTCATCAGAAGCCCTTCTTTCAACATTTGATAGAGAACTACACATGAAAAGCCACCTTCAATGATGAGTAAACTGAGGCACCAAGTGAGTTAACTCTAGAAACTATCCCATTAAAAATAGTGAGTTCACTCATTCCATTCCCTGTAAAGAATAAAATCATGTTCTGTCTACAAATGCCATTACAGTTAACTCTTGAGATATGTAAGAAAGGAGCAATGACCCCCTTGTTCAACAACTTGTTTGATTCTAAACACGTTTGGTTTAAAAAAAATATTTTCAGCAAGATTGTCACATTCTGAGGTCTGTTTGTTTTTTAAAGCATAGAAATAAGAGGAGCATATACTTGCTGTTTTGGGTGACAGAATCATGCCTGCAAAACTCTCAAAAAGACTGTAAGATATGCAGATGTGGTCACAAGGAGCGCAGTATAAATGGATCTGTTGTTCAAAAAGAAATGCCAGCATCCCACAGACATATGTGCAGTCCCATCTGCGAGTCCAAATCCATTGCTCATGCACAAACAGAGAGTCGCTGGGGATCAGAAGCCAACTCTGCTTTTATCTTTTCAGAAATAAGACAACATGTAGCCTGGCTACATCTACCCCTCCTGGAACTTGAGACAAATGACACTCACCCTTGTGTAGACCCAAGACCTCTCATGCTGGCACCACTTTTCATTCCTGAAATTCTTTGATGTAAACAGACAGGCTCTAATACCTGTCATGATGGTCAATTATTGGCCCACATAGACCCAGGGTTGCAGGGTTGGAAGAAACCTTGTAGAACCCTTTGTGGCAATTCTGACAGAGGGTCTCTATCCTCTGCTTGAATATTGACAGCAATGAGAAACTCACTACCTACCAAGGCAGTCCAGTCCTTTTTTTTTTTTTTTTTTTAAGAAATGGAGTCTCACTGTGTTGCCTAACTTGGTCTTGAACTCCTGTTCTCAAGGGATCCTCCCACCTCAGCCTCCTGAGTAACTGGAATTACAGGTGTAAGTCACCATACATGACTCATTTCATTTTAAAACATATATTTTGAGCTGGGCTCGGTGGCTCAGCCTGTAATCCCACGCCTTTGGGAGGCTGAGGTGAGCGGATTGCCTGAGCCCGCAGGTTCGAGACCTGTCTGGGCAGCGAGATCTCATCTCTACAATAAATAAAAAAATCAGCCGGGCGCGGTAGCATGCGCCTGTAGTTCCAGCTACTTGGAAGGCTGAGGTGGAAGGATCGCCGGAGCCCAGCAAGTCGAGGCTGCGGTGACCGGGAGCAGCCACTGCACTCCAGTCTGGGTGACAGAGTGAGACTCCAACTCAAAAGTATATATATATATATATATATATATTTTAATAATAATTTATTTCTTAAATGGACTTGGAATTTCTTTTTTCTTTTCAGCTTCTATTTCTCTCTTCACTGGTCAGGTAAGAAGTATAATCCTATTCCAAAGATGGCTCTTCTGATCTTTGAAGACAGCTAACATATCTCCTTTTCTCTCCCATTTACTCATACACACCTTCACTTCATTCAGGGCAAAATGTTATACATTTCTATGAGAACTTCTCAAAGGGCTTTTGAAGTGCTAAGAGTGGACAGCAAGGTCCCAAGGACATTGTAGCTCCTCTTTGATTTAACATATGGGTTTGATTTCTGTAAACTTCCAAGAACACGCAGAAGAACTTGACTGAGCTTGACTGACCATCACTTCCAAAGTTCATATTTTTTTCCTAATGCAGTTACATTTTATAGAGTTTCCTGGTTTATTTAACTTTGTTTATCTGTTGGTTATTTTTGCAAGCCAATATTTTCAGGAAGTTTAATATAACTAGATCTTGAGAATCTTGTTGAGAAACTCAAGATCTGCATTTAAAGATAGTTTGGCCACCAGAGGGCTCCCATATTTTGGTCATTAGTAACTTACCTGTATTTAAACAATCAAGAAAATTAAGCAAATTTATAGAAACAACAATCAAATTTAAACATCATTTCTGACACAAAGATACATCAGAATTTTTAAAAACAATTTGACTTGTCTTTGTCTCTTAATCTAAATTCAGTGTTTTCTTAAACACATACTGTATACACGATTTGATCCATAAAATAATTTGTAATATGATGCTAATAGATGCACTAATACAATTTAGAAAAATTACCCTCAAATTGGTTTTTAAAAAGTGGTGAAAATGATTACTTCTAGGGAAGAAAATGTGGAATGCATTTTCTCTTTTTTGTTGTTTTAAGTTCTTTATAACCCTATGACATTAGAATGATTTGCTTATAGTGTTTGACTAAAAAGTATAACAATAGGCATATATACTTCATAGGAAAGTGTTTTCATAGGATTAGTGGGGATAAAGGTTTTGGAATAATGTAATTCCATATATGGACATAGGAAAATAGTGGGATAAATCTATTTTAACATGTTTAAAATGTTTATCTGTGGGCTTAGAAGTATAGGGCTCTCTCTCTCTCTCTCTCTCTCTCTCTCCCCCCCCTTTGTTGAGAGAGAGTCTCACTCTGTCACCAAGGTTGGAGTACAGTGGTCCTGTCATGGCTCACTGCAGCCTCAACTTCCTGGGCTCAAGTGGTCCTCTTGCCTCAAAGTCCCAAGTAGCTAGGACTACAGGCATGTGCTATCATGCCTGGCTAATTATTATATTTTTTTATTTTTGTAGAGACAGGGTCCCATCATGTTGATCAGGCTGGTCTTGAACTTCTGGTCTCAAACAATCTTCCTGTTTCAACTTCCCAAAGTGCTAGAATTACAGGTGCGAGTCACCATGCCCAGCCTCACTTCTTAATAATCATTTCTGTTTTCTGACTATTTTACAGCACATTTATATTTGTTTTTTTAACCTGAAAAATCCATAATGATATACTTAGCATACATGTTATAGTTAACATGCAATAATTAAATTAACGGGTTTCATTTATTCAGGTTTTGTTGCAATAGAAAAAAATGATAACAATACAGTACAGAGAGCTTTTCAATCAATGAAGATTCAGTGTGCCTAAAACCAAGAGTTTTATCAGGCATTCATTTAATATGTCTGCCTCACAGAAAAAAGCCATGGAAACAGAATAATCAAGAGCCTTGATTCTCAAATATATGCCAGAGAAATGTGGCAGGCTTACAACAGTGTCACACCACAGCCACTTGTGCTATTTGTGGCCTCCTTGACATAAGCAAGGTGTGCTTATCCAAGGAGCTCCAGAGCTCAAGGATTGTATCCCACTTCATCTCCAATGGATTAACTCAACTGTATTTTGAGCCTAATAACCAAGGTTACTCTCAGTCTTGTGTCTTGACATTTTAAAAAATTAATATTCTTAATTAAGACTAATAAAGAACTCAATCTTAAATCAGTAGTCTTGATATATATACAAAAAATTATAAATAAATTATTTTTGTTAAATACATTCATTTTCATTATGGTCATTTTTACAGTTTTCCATTCCTAGACTCTAGGTGTCAGATTCAATTTTGTCTCTCCATCATACTGATATTTTCTCCATTTAATACATCATATGGGGTATTAAACTGGTAAAATTCTATAAATGACAATTTTCTCAGAGATTTTACATCATAGACATGAACTTTGAACGATCAGTAGCAAATTATCCCATTAATGTAAACTCTTTACTGCTAAAATTCTGACCAAACATGCAGAAAAAGAAATCTGTCTATATGTCAGAGGAGCACACTCATGCCAACTCTAAGAAATCACTTTACACTAACAAGCAGGGGCATATGACTTAAATGGGTAGAAGTCTTTTAGACTACTCCTTTATTTCACAATGAAGGAGAATTGATGCCTCCAGCTACTAACAGCTAGGAACTTGATAGGAGGATCTAGATTTCAGGTGCAGTGATTTTTTTTTTTTAACCCAATGCGTTTAAAACAACATCAGCAACTTAGCATATATGGAACAGTACAAAGATTGAGTTTGTTCTGAGTGCTTTGCAGGGATTAAATAATTCAATTCTCCAAAACAACCTGATTTTCTGGCAACTATTTTTTTCCTTGTCTTATTGATAGTGCAGCTGAGGCAAGAAAGTATAAACCACCTTCCCAACAACACACAGGTGAGAAGTTCTGACGCCAACATTCATTCCCAGTAGCCTGGCTTCACACTTCCAGGATGCTATTATCAACTACTCTGCCATAGATGGAGAGGCAGCCTACTCCACCATTTTACCAGTGGGCGGAGCTCAGAGGAGCAAGGACTTTTAAAATGCTGTGTTATTCGTTGAGTAAAAATCTGTCCAGAGCTCAGCTTCTGACCCTTCATCTCTTTCCGGCAGCTTTTATTTCTCTTACATCATCTAGATATGTCAAAAAAATGAATGTGTGTCTATACACAAATATGGGGAATGTGGACACTTCATCCTTTAATTCTTAAATTAATAACACAAGATTATATCACATTTCAAAATGTATTCCTGAGAAGATAGGTGCAAACTTTTTTCATATTAAATCAATTTTTAAATTTGCCAAGAACGATTTAAAACAATCCTAAAGTAAATCATAGAAAACCTTTGGGAAATAATCGTCTTTTAAAGTATCAGATCTGCGCATGCCTGTAATTCCGGCTACTCGGAAGGCTGAGGCGGAAGGATCACCGGAGCCCAGCAGGTCGAGGCTGCGGTGGCCGGGAGCGGCCACTGCACTCCAGTCTGGGCGACAGAGTGAGACCAACTCAAAAAAAAAAAAAAAAAGTATCAGATCTTTTAATCTATAATTTCTAATTTTCATATTTTTTATTTAAATGGAGATGCACATGCATCTTGTATTAGATATATTGTTTCTTAAGTGGGAAAAAATAGTAAAACTTCATTTTGAAATATTTTTGGCTTGGTGTTGTAATGACCAAAATCCTTCTGAGGAGCTTAGAGATTTAAGGTGATAGTGTAGATATTTCAAAATTAAACACATGGACAATTGATTTAGTTTGTTTCTTGTTTCTTTGTGTATTTGTCTTGGAGGGGCGATTTATTTTACATGTTTGTGTGTTTACATGTTTTTAGATTAGAATAAGAACTAGTACTCATTTTTCAGAACAGTTATCTGATATGTCTCCCATTCTGTCCTCTTCTAGAATAATAACTCTCCCAATATGTGTGTGTGATGCAGAAACTGGGTGCAGCGAATCATGGATCACCATGAGGAGAGAAATGAGAAGAGAAAGCAAGTTATTTGAGACTTACTACCACAAATTCAGTAGTGCATTTGATATTTTTGTTGCTACGATCGTATGGGTCAGTCCTCTGGGTGAGCTATGAACCTATTTTTCTGGTAAATAGGACAGTCTATATGGGGCACCAATTTATTTTAGTAGAAGTGTCAATGTTGTTCTATGGGAATAAAGGGGCAGCTCACTAAACTGGCAGAGAACTTCCAAAAAAACAGTCACAGTAACTCAGTTTACCTGTCAGCAAGAACTGCCACCTACATCTCAGGTAATGGTTCTGAACTTATTCACCAGCCTGAAATAGAAAAACGGAATGCCCTGAAGGCATGAGGAGTGGCACATTAATTCTGGATCAACAGGTGGTTAAGTATATATAAATATGCAATGTGAATATACTGAGACAAATATTAGAATTCACTATGAAGCTAATTGGGGATCCACCATTGAAATAGGCAGTAACTAAATTGAAAGAAGGATGAGTAAAGAAGCCATTCTGACTATAAAAGAGATGAACCTAAAGGTGGCCACACTTTCCAGAATGGTGGAATGTGAACTCTGCTTTTTAAAATAATGTCCTGGTTTCAACGTCAATGTCAATATGGCCGCAAATGAGGATTCTGAAATTGAGCAATGGTCATCTATTATGAAGACCACATAGGTTCTATATGACACAGAATATGCATATACAATTATTTTCAAATTTTGTGATGAGCAGAATTTTGTCCTTCCAAGATTCATGTTGAAGTTTTAACTCCTAGTACCTCAGGATGTAACTGCATTTGGAAATAGGGCCTTTAAAGAGGTAATTTAGGTTAAATGAGGTCATCACGGTGGAACCTAATTCAGTATATAACTGGTGTCCTTAGAAAAGGAAGAAATTAGGACAGAAACACGCATGAGGTATGGCCCCATGAGAATGCTGGGAGAGGACGGCATCCAAAAGCCAAGAAGAGAGACCTCAGAAGAAATCAACCCTGCTGACACCTTCATCTTGGACTTAAGCCTCCAGACCTGTGAAGAAATAAAAGTCTGTTGTGTAAGTCCTTTATACCGTGGCATTTTGTCATGTCAGCCCTAACAGATCACCAAACAAAAACACACATGTACAGATCTAGAAGATTCCAGAAAAGGGTTCAAGAACCCCACTGGCATGTTCCTTTGCAGTATATAATATTCCATCCTTCTGTTGTGTTTCTTTTTAAAATTTTTTGTAGACAACATTTTCCTTCACCCATTCAGAATCTTAACAAGAATTATAAACAAATAAACACATACACTAGCTAAAAATGGAGCAGCAATCCTGGGAGTTGCCACCTTCCCCTTTCACCCTGAGACAGCAGCCCCTGCGGCTCCAGTGGAGCAGAGTTTGAAAAATGCCGCTTCCATTCTGGTGCCTCAAAAATATCTAATATGTCAGCAAATTACCTCAGGTTTGCACACTATCATTAATCACAAGCATCACGGGGGAAGGCAGCATCCCCCCAGACATAATAAATAATGATGACCTCAAGGCTTGTGCAGGCAGAATGTGTGCGTTCTGCCTGGAAAGGGCGGGGGTCCACATCCATTAGGGAGAGAGAGAGAGAGGAAATAGTTGCTCTTGACATGTCCTCTGAGGCTTCCTGCAATAAAACCTGCCAGAAGCCTGGTTTGTTTAGTCTCCCAGTACTGGTGGATCCACAGTCCCTGGTCCAGTGACCTTCAAAGGAATGCTGCAGACTCTTAAGGACATCAGAAGACTGGCATCTCTACAGAGAAATAAAGCCCATTGTCCCAAACAATCAGTCAGCTTGCTATTACCTCACCTACCCTGGATTCTGAAGAGCACCTAAGATTTCCAGAAGTTTCTCCAGTAGCGAGGTGCTCCATATTCCTTCTTTAGCCTCTCAAGTGCAATTAACGATAAGCTTTCATTTCTTTCATTCTGAAGATGCATTAGCACTTTGGCCAGCTCCTCTGGTTTACTCTGGGGTTTATTCTGTGTTCAAACCTTCAAAATTTGCTTCCATTCAGGTCTTGACATTCAGACAATGGCCTTCAGAAGGACATGAAGGTGGGGCATCTTCCAGGTATGGATCTGGCCAGGCTAACTGGCCCAGCAAGATTGCTTCTCATATAAAACTCGGGATTAGATGTGGTAAGGAGGTTTCTCCTAGAACTCGAACTGCTGAACTGGCACCTTCTTTGTGATGTAGGTTAGAGTCAGGGGCTCTTTCTGTTACCTTCATCCTAATCCAGTTATGATTTCAATTATGTTCCCCTCAGTGTTGTGATCAATGTGCTCCTTAATAAAAGAGCTGATCTTGGCATACAAAATGGTCAGCCTATTCAATTTGAGTAGTCTAAAGTTTCCTTTGTATCTTAGTTGTCTTTTCATTTTATTTTTGATTTTGTAGGGTATTCAAAGTATTTGTCATGTTACCAATTATCCAATCCTATAGGTTACTTCATCCCACACAGATCACCTTTGTATGAATATGAGGGGGGACCCCAAAAAACCTGAAATTATTTTTTGGAGGGTGGCCCCTTATAGTACAAGCTTCCCCCCTAGGTAAGTGTTCTAGGAACCTATCAGCATCAGTGTACCAGCTAGTGTTGTTGTGAGAGGCTGTGTCTGGCTTCAGTGAAAAAATTTTTTTGGAGATTCTTTCAACACGTTTGCCCATTTCACGGTGGGTGATTTACACAAACAACCTCCCACACTGTGTTCAGCAGTTTTTGACCAAAAATGACAGGACGCCTATGCTTCCCACCCCCCCGCCCCCCACTATTTGCCTAATTTTGCCCCCAGCAACTTTTTTTTGGTTCCTTGTACATAAAAATTCTTCAAAGGGAAACATTTTGTCAATGTTGAAGAGGTGAAACAAATGAGCAGAACCACTAAAAAGCATCACAACTGACAAGTTTAAAAACTGTTTTGAGTAGTGGAAAGTGTCTTGATATGTTTACTGCATAAATGGAGAGTACTTTGAAAGTGGCTGAAGTTTAAACATGTAAGCATAAAAACACAACTTTTAAGAAATAAATTTCAGGTTTGGGGGGAATCTTCCCTTGTACTTCACTCTCCTGCCGGATGAGGAACCTCACAAGGGAAGAGACTGTGCCTAAAACCTCATTGTGCTTCCATTGGGGTGTCCCCACTTGAAGCAACTTATTCAAGGTATATTGATGATTTTAGGGAAGCCATAAGGCATAAGGAAAGGTAGTCAATTCTAAGTATGAAGTACAACTCAGCCACACATTATAGAAGGATCTAGGAGCATTTCTTAACTTTCCTGAACATTACTTTAGAGGCTAATATTACCCATTGAGTTCTTATGAAGTTTAAATATTTAGGTTAGTATTAATATTTATATCATGCATGCAAAATGCACAGCTAAGTGCCTGACACATAGTAATCAATTTATAATGATGCTATTGATGATGATGGTAATGATGATCACAAATATTTAATAATACATATGTTTTAAAAAAGGTTTGTTCACAACTTTGTCCCCTAATGCTTGTGGTCTTAACTACACAAGGAGCTTTTGAGTGTGTTTATGGTGGTCAAATCAATGTAATCAATGTACTTAACCATGAACTTGGAACAAACTTGAAAGGAAGTTCAGAGGGAGTAGTAAAAAGGTTTACTATCTCACCTTAGTCCTATGACAAGGTAATATTGATTTGGTAAGTCAAGACTTGATGAAAGGTAATATTTATTTGTTTTTAAATTTAAAGTACAAAGTAATATATTTTTATTATCTGAAAGAGCTGGGTTATTTGGAAGAACCGGGTTATTTGGAAGAGCCTGGGAAGAAGCAAAATTCTAAAGCTTCAAAAAAAGTATTTAATAAAGACTGAAGACAGCTCACATGCATTTAGAATCTCAATGGGGAAAAGTTTAAAAAAGTGTTTTAATTTATAAATTTATTTTTAAAATTTCAAAATATTTATGCTCAAACCTCATTCACACAACACTCAAGTGGGATAAAAAATGGTCACTTTTCACCGACTAGTCTAGAAAATTAAAAATCAGTTCTCTATCTGTCAGAGAAAATCAGAAATATATTAATAAAAGATAAGAACCAACAACAACAAAAAGGGAATGAGGAAAAAGGAGATATCCTTAACAGAAGATAAAGAAGCAAGTTAAAATAATGATAATGGTAAAAACAAACTGTATTTGTCTGCTAGTCTTTTTTATAGCAAAACTTTGCTATTTCTCTGATGTTCCGCACTGAAGTTCCAAAGGAACTTTCAATTTGCCTTGATGCCCATGAGTCACTTATAATTATTTTCCCCATATGCACTTATATTCTCTCCAATAAACCTATCCATTAAAAGAGCATTCAAAACTTAACAAGTTTTGCTTCTTTATTATACTTTGGAAGGAAGTGACAAAACCCATGCTACTTGATATACTCAATTATATATATGTCTGTCAACACTGAGAGGCATGCTTTTGATTTGAGCACAAATTTATAAGTACTTTAAACATTATATATTTAAATTAAAATCCAAATATACAATTTTATTTAAATTTTTAACATTTTTATTCAGCATTTTGAAAGATAAAGATGATACACTTTCTCCACTGACATTTTTTCTGCTTACTTTTAAAAAACTTGTTAGTTTTATAAGTATACTAGAAGAAACATGTAATATACCTAGGGAAGTGTCCATTTAAGTGAACAGCCCAGTTCAATTTTCACCTACTGACCCCATCCTATAACCAACATTTAGGTCAAGAAATAGATGACCAGCACCCCTGAACCCTGCCTTCCATGTTCCTTTGTAGCTGTTACTCACTCAAAGTTAGCCAGTTTCCTGATTTCTAACAGTGTAGGTTAGTTTTGATTTCCTCTTTGGGAACCTTACATAAGTAGAAGCACACAATATTTATGCTCTTGTGTCAGACACCCTTCCTTCAACATCACCTTTGTGAGATTCATCCATATGGCTGTGTGTAGTTGTTGGCAGTTCATTTTCATTTCTTGGTAGTGTTACATTGTATGAACCTAACTCAATTTATCCATTTAGCTCTTTGGAGGAAATGTAAATAGTTTTGTTTTGTTTTGTTTAGAGCTGTTATGAACAGTGGTGCGAAAGACACTGCATACCTGTGAGCCTGTAGTACCTATGGTACCTGTGAATATAAGCAAATATTTCTGTTGGGACATATCTGGGAGTGGAATACTTTCTCATAGGTAGACATACAACCAGTTTTATAAGAGATTGATAGTTATTCAAAGTGGTTGCATTTGCCTTACTTTCTTTTCTTTCTTTCTTTCTTTTTTTTTTTTTTTTTGCGTTGGAGTCTCACTCTGTTGCCCAGGCGTGAGTGCAGCAGCACACTCACAATCGCCCCAGAGTCGATCTGCTGCATTCCGGTGATCCTTCAGCCTCAGTCTTCCAAGTAGCTGGAAGTACAGGCACATGCTACCATGCCCAGCTAATGCATTTGCCTTATTTTTTGTGTACTAAATAAAATAGCAAATATTTAAAATGTTACATTATACTAAAATTATGGCCATTTTGTTACACAGACTTCAAAATATATAGAACATCCTAAAACATCACCTTGGTCAATTGTAGTTTCATGTGTTGAACTCAGATTTTGAACAAAGAATTATAAATCTAACAATGATTACTACTAATATTACCACTATCACCACAACTACAACAACATAACAAATAAAGTAGCCCTGACTATCTGCAGGGGATATGTTCCAAGACCCCCAATGGGTGCCTGAAACTTCAGATATTACCAAGTCCTCTGTGCACTATTTTTTATAGACATACATAACTGTGATAAGGTTTAATTTATAAATTGGGTGCAGTAAGAGATTAATAACAACACATAATAGAACAAGTATGACAATATACTGCAATAAAAGTTATGTGAATGTAGTCTCCCTCTCTTCTCTCCTTCCGCCCTCTCTCTCTCTCACTCTCTCTTAATATCTTACCATACTCACCTATTTTCAGACTGTGGTTGACCATGGGTAACTAACATCTCAGAAAGCAGAAAGCAAAACTGCAAATGAAAGGAGAATTACCATAATAACTGACTCCCCTTATGTACCAGGCGCTTGCTAAGTGTTCCATTGCAATAAGGGCTTTAATCCTGTCAGTAATCCTGTAGATTCTATTAGTGGCCCCAATTATATGTGATAAAACCAGGGACAACACTATGAGTAATTTAGCCAACATCACAAAGCTTTGGTGAATGGGAAATCCTGCCCTATTGCCCTACACATCCCAATGCCCCTGTCCATTCATGGAAGGGTACAATCATTATTGTCATAGAAAAGGGGGCAAGGGTAATATCTGCTCATCTGCGTTTTCTAATGTGGTTAATTCTTTAGTCCCTTAAAAAACATCTCACGTGGGTTTCTCTATGTGGGTTGTCATGACTTTTTAAAATCTCCTAACAGCAAAAATGTGTATTCTAGCAGTGAAGAGTAATAAGTTGTAAATATTTTAAATCTTATTTTCACATACATATGTGCACATGAGTACACACACACACACACACACACACACACACACACACACACACATCTAATGGTTTTTTGTGCCAGGCAAATGATAGTTACGTGTCATCATGATGATGCACAAATGGACAAATGAACAAATGAAATAAGGTTTTCTTTGCCATGCTGTTTATTTTAACTAAACAAAATTAAATGTTATGCAATCGTATTTCACCCCAAACTCAGTCAGCTGAGACAGAAACTGCCTGTAATCACCATTGAGAAGACCAGAAATGGGTCACATGAACATCAGGAGCCACTTCTTTGGGTGTCCTTGGTTAAAGGCTGTTCCAGCTTAGTGGTCCGACAAGTTTCCTTATACCCTGGCTCAGACTCCTGTAAGAAAAGGGAATATTCTCTTTGTCTCATTGGAGCTCTACCCACACACATTAAGGAGTCACTAACAGATGAGACAAAGCATTTCCCAAAGCCTTTTGGAAAAAAAAGGTTTCAGTTCCATCCTGCCAATATCCCTCCTTTTAACAATCTAAAGTTGGTGTGAACAAATAACATGCTAGAGATCAATACAGTCTGGTTCAGAAGCTCACATACATTGAGGCAAATTATGTGCATATCTGTTTTTAAGTGATAGTCTTTGAATTTACTTATTGGGTACAGTGCTCACTATCTGGGGAATGGGCCATATGAGACCCAATCTCCACCACTACACAATATGTCTTTGTTTTCTAAATATCTGAGACATAGTCAAGAGGAATTTTCAATCTTTATAAACATAATATATATCTCACGTATATTTCATATTAAAACATGTTTTAATATGTTTCATATATTACATGTAAACATGCTACAGTTTTTACAGTAGAAATTTGGCATTGTTGTTGCTGAAAGTTGTGAATGAAGGTCCTACTACCAGACTGTCACTATTAAACAGCAATGTGCCATAGTTTTGAGTGCAGAAAATTAAAGTGACAGTATATTGAAGTATGTACATTAAGAAGGTCATTATTACTTACACTTTTTTTTTTTGAGTTGGAGTCTCACTCTGTCACCCAGGCTGGAGGGCAGTGGCACGCTCCCGGCCATGACAGCCTCGACCTACTGGGCTCCAGAGATCCT
Organism: Carlito syrichta; assembly: GCF_000164805.1. Classification (NCBI taxonomy): domain Eukaryota; kingdom Metazoa; phylum Chordata; class Mammalia; order Primates; family Tarsiidae; genus Carlito; species Carlito syrichta. Next base: position 663,091 of record NW_007253595.1, on the reverse strand, counting down.
TTCGTCTCAGCCTTCCAAGTAGCAGGAACTACAGGCACGCGTTACTATGCCCGAACAGTTTTTGATTTATTGTAAAGATGAGGTCTCGCCAGGTTGCCCGGGCGGGTCTCGAACCTGCGGGCTCAAGCAATCCACTCGCCTCGGCCACCCAAAGTGCTGGGATTACAGGCTGAACCACTGAACCCGGCCTACTTACACTTTAGATTTCACATGACTGGACCTCAAGGATATTAGATTAAGGGCAAAAGGCACTCTACATATTAATATTTATATATACTTTTTCTCTAATGCAATCAGACAACATTTTAGCCAACCTACCAAAATTGCTGATTTTGGAAAGAATTAACAATGTCTATTCATTTAGGGAAAAAGGAACTATTTTAGGCTATGCTTTTTTCCTCTTCCCAGGTGATGCCCTCTTCCAGATGACGCAGTAAGAAGGCCCTAACAGGATGCCGTCTCTTGACCTTGGACCTCCAAGCCTCCAAAACTGTGAGCCAAACAAACTTACGTTCTTTATGAGTAAAACAAGAAAACGATTTTAAAACTATTAAATTAATTCTTTTCCAACAGAAGCCCCCTGTGACAGAAGCCACTTACTGTAGAAAGCTCACACAACCAATGAAATGCCTTGCTCAAGAACAATGAAATGGATTCAAATGCCCCAAATTTTTCAGATTTAATGGAAATAACAAGAAAGAGTTCAACAATGCTACAAAGGTGTGATTTTCTTTTTTAAAAAATAGTATAATGAAGTTAGAACCACATTCAGTTATGCAAACGTAAATTATGACCATAAAATTCATCTTCCTAACTCAAATGCAGTACCTTCTTGCTTCCTTAGAAGTTGGCCTTGGGGTCTCTATAACTACCCTGAGAGGCAGACAGGCTTGGTTCAGCTACCCTTGGAAGGAGAAGGCAGCTAAGGGAGGAATAGAGCAACTTATGATGCCACAGCAAATGAAAGGCAGAGCACCATGCACTGGCTATTGACGCAAAGCAGATCTTGTCACTCTAAAGGCCATTCACTATTCCCAGTTGAGCATGAAACCAGAAATCTCAGAAGTTGCCAAAGTCACTACAGTTGCTATTATAGGAACACAACTCCTATGGGAAAAACAAGAGTGGTCTCTCTCTCACCTCCTTGTGAGCTTACTTTGTGGGCATGCTTATATAGAAGATCATTCTTAGCCTCTCTATTCACATAACTAAATTTCTTCCCTAAGTTCATATTTTTAAAAATATGGCCACATTGAACAGCATTTTAAGTAAATTACTATCTACTTATTTACTATTTTCAGCACTTTTTCTAACAGATATTAACTTTATGCCCTATAGCTACAGAATAGTATAACTAAATCAAGTATGTGTTCTTCAAACAAATTTAAAACACCTGCTTAGCACCCGAAATAATAAAACAAATTATTGCCTTTGCCACATATAGATATTTCATACTAGAGTTTTCTCCCTTGTATTTTCTAGTTTCATCTTCTTTATTTTATTTTATTTTTTGAGGTAGAGAATTTCTCAGAATTATTATTCACTACAGCATGAACATCCTTGGAAAACATTTCATGTTTTTGAAATTAGACTCAAGGAAAACTTTATTGGTTTTGAAAATCAAGCCCAGAGAAAATACTTTATTTCCACACTCTTTGGAGCCATTTCAAAAAGAATTAGTGCAAAAGGTAACACGTATATTCCAAAAGGGTAGGCCCTGACAAGAGAGGACAATACATGTTTTGATTCAGAATTTTCGAATCCAGTTGTTTTATATTATATGGGAGGGCCTGATTTTTTTTTTCTAAAGGAATCTCAGCAGGACAATTTATAACTCTTAGCACTCTACCTCCACACTTTTAGAGGTGTAAAACAGAGAAGGTGGAGCGAGGTGGCAGAGTGGCATAATTCCAACAGCTGTGTGCTCGAATATGAGGTGACAATATGTAGAATGCTATCAGGGAGACTAATGACACACAGCATGTCTAATTGTGAAAATATAATTAAGGTAGAGTTGTGGTGCTACAGATGTCACTATTTTTAAAAGGACCTCTGACTAGCTTTTTATATATTGATCAAGTGTGTCAGTGAAAGGCCTTTCACAAGATTTGATGACAAATTTGTTGTGACTAATTTTTAAAACTATCACACATGATTCTTCTTAATTTCTAGAATATTAGAAACAAAATTAAATGTAGTTTAGTGACAAAGTAAACACACATGTGCACTTGCAGATAAGCAGAAATTCCTCATGATTTGCATTACTTACAAATTAGCAAACCTCTATTTAAAAATTTCCAACAGTATTTCACCATGCTCAGATCTTACTTTAATTTAATATTAAATCTGTTTGAATAGTAAGAATGAAAGAATAGCCATATATGGCCACTTATTATGAATAAGTATAGGTTTGGGCATTTAAAACATTATTTTTTTATTTTAAAAGAAAATCAAGTTAAATGAGCAACACATTTATCTGAGAGATAAATTAGCTTGGCTTTTATGTCACTGGCCAATATACCTTGACAAAAAATTACAATAGGAATTCTACCTTTACTAGCTATTTTTCTTAATAATTTTATTATGTGGATTAGTAAGCCATGATGTCTTTGTCAATTAAATAACTATGAAATGTTTCTTTTTAATAATAGTTGCTATTTTCCTACATAACAGGAACATACTATAATTACGTTAAAATTGTGTAAGCTGTTTATTAGACAACGCTATCTACTTCATCTCCCAGCCACTACTGGTGTAAGGCTGCTGTGGTGGCCTAGCTTTATTTAGAGGACATATAAGAAATACAGCTAGGCAGCACAAAAATTGGAAAAATTCTAAAAGCAAGTTGTAGATATTATCATCTACCATTCTTTATAATTCCTTTAACAACCACAAATTTCCATTAATAAACCTGGATTACTAGTTTTTCATTTCAAGGTTCTCCCCGCCACCCCCAGGATTGATAAGTGTCCTGGCTCGCCTTATTATTTTAACAATATGCTGAGACATGATTCAACTGCCCTCCTAGATCATAGATGCCTGCAAACATCTTTTGAGTATTCCTAAAGTTTTTGATGAAAAGCTTTCTATGACTATGGGTCTTTTAGATTTTAAATAGAAAGTTTAAACATCAGATATTTAATCACCTATTTCCCTAACAAGGCACTGAATAAGTACTCTTTTTGTTTTTTTCAGGATTAAGCTATTTTAATCTCAGTATTTCTGCTATTGACCAATACTTATGAACTATTAATTCTATGGAGCAGGAGATGGGTCTCAGGGAATAAAATATATCAGACATGGTTGTTGATTTAAAGAATGGTAAACCCACCCCAAGTCCTCTAACCTTCTGCACTTTTTCTACCTGTAAATGAAGTCCAAATCCAAAAACTATGAGTTATGATTAAGTCCAGAGGCTTCCCCAGTATTTTTCCATCTTACGTATGTTGTCAGGAAGAGTTATGAAAGATCCAAGTGGGAAAAGATTGAATAAGCCCTATCTAGTTCACCTCTCCTGACTATCTACACTTTTGCTTGTCTTTAACTGGGCTTTTACAACTCTAAAGAGTTAGAAGTGAACTATTAGAAAACTTGAGTAATGCAAACATTTCCTGTCTATAGCAACACAAAGGACTCCTGTTCATGATGCTGCAAATAGTTTTTGTCTTGCGGAAAATACAAATCTCTATAGATCACATTTTCAATTGATTTAGTCGCAGCATCTTGGCAATTCTTTCACACAATAATGAGTTAAAGACAATCTTTGACTCAAAGTTCTCTTTATATTTGCATGAGACTCATTATTTTACCTCCTAAAAAAATCCTTTAATGATATTCACAGTTGATTTCTGCTCTGGTACCTGCTGGTTGTCTCTTTTCCTGCTGATGCCATTCTTTTCCATCTAGTATGAAGCCATGCACAAAACGCAACCCTCTCTCCTTTGTTTCCCAACACTCTACTGATGTAAGACTGCTGTGGTCATCTAGCTTTATTTGGAAGATGTATAAGAAATATGGCCATGCAGCACAAAAATGGAAAAATTCTAAAATCAAATGGTAGATATTATTATCTGGTCTATCCCTGTTACAGAGAATTTTTCAGTGGTTGCCAGCATTCCAAGACCCCAGCTCAGCACTGTTGTTGGGATTATCATTCTCTCTCCTGTATCTCCATTCATAGGAACCCTTCCCCAGTCTTGTTCCCTTATTATGCAGAGTAATTTAACAACCAGCTCTGTGTCCTCCTCCTTTATCAATCCGTTACTTCATTGACAACACTACAAGGCCCATTAAAGTGACTTGCTGCATAAAATTCTCCACTATTCCTTTTGCATCCATTCTCTAAAAATAAAACAGTCACAATACATTTCTCAACATCAAGTTGCCGCTCTACCTGACACAATAGAAACAACACAGAAAGCAAATCATCATTAGTTTTTGAATCTACCTAAGTAAAATAAATAAATAAATTATATATAGTTAAGTAATTTTATTATGAGTAATTTTTTGGTTATATATATTTCTTATATGAGATACTACCACACTATGCAATCCTCATGCATGATAGGATAGTCAAAGGTCATGGACACTGTTCTCTATATCTATGCTTCAAAAAACAATAGCAAAGCAATGTTGTAAAATAGATTATATTATTAAGCATGGTGTTTTAAATATTATTTACATTCATATATTATTTATATTTATTAATTAATTTAAATATATAAACATGTATATTTAAATATAATTAAGTGTGTGAAATATAAATATATCATTGTATATTATTGTATATTTATATACATACACACTCACCTTTCACACATTCACAAGTCTGAAATTTACCTTTTGAGTACCAACATTATTATTTTACTTTTAGTAAGTGTTATTTTTATAAAATAGAAGCCTTGTTCAAATCTATTGCATTTTCTTTACCTTACTTTTGTTTAAACATGTTTAAGGCAGCTTACAAAAATATGTACTATAAACTCAGGGTAGCAAAAATAAATACAGCCTGAGATGAAGCTAATAGTCAAAACACATCCCAAGACCCCATCTAATTTCTAGAGGTCAGTCATAGATGACTGACAGTTCACCCATAAGAAAAGAACATTACCCATTTAGTACTTAGTGAATATATGGTAACACAGTCATCAGCGCACAGAGATTACAGGGACCGAATTTAATCTTTAATAATTGTCTAGTGTAGCTTATACTGGGCTTCCCTTTCCATTACTCTCTGCATAACTTTCACTTCAGGCTTGTTTTAGTGGTTGGTCCCTCTCCTCTTGACTGTCCTAACGTCTTCAAGCAACCCCAGAATGTCCCTACCAGCTACCAGACCATTGGAAACCCAGATCCTGGCGCAGAGTAATTATTCAATGCATTTTAAGTAAAAGAAGAAGGGAGGGAGGGAAGGAGGAAGAAAGGAAGGAAGAAAAGACAGAAGGAAAGAAGGAGGGAGGGAGGGAGGGAGAGCGGGAGGGAAGGAGGGAAGGAGGAAGGGAGGGGAAGGAAGCAAAATAACCTCGAGACCTACAGTTGTAGCATAGAGAGGCGCACTACTATACAAAACAATATATTACACTTCATGTTTCAGCCTTGAAATGCACACAGATTTTGTACCCTAAGCTATAATACAATAGTGTTTTAGCATTAAGACTAATGCCTGGATTTCCATGAAGTAAACTGATATTCCAGGAAGCTGTGCAATGCTTCCTTTCCAGCTTTCTGTGTCCGTTGAATGACTCAAGATCTCCTGCAGTCACTGGAATCAACATCTGTCATCAGAGCTTGAATTAGCTAACATCAGAGTCAACACCTATAGGGAGTCTGCACCCACTGCTGGACCCCTAGAGCTCCTGTTCAGTGGCACCTAGAGCATTTCTGCTCCCTTCTCAGTTACCTGCCTTGCTGGCTTGGGGGCTTCAGTACTTGCCTTTAGCAACCCTGCTTATTATCATTTCCTGCTTCTAATAGGTTGGGGGCACCAGGTAAGCCAGGCGGTAACAACTGTATGCAGCCTAATAGGATAAGACCATGAAGAACTCTCCATGCAGGAAGAGCAAAATCTTTAGCACAAGGGCTTGATTCTTTAAAGTTAGCCTTTTATGGGCCTTTTATTTCATTCCTGGGTCTGACATCTACAGGATAGCTAAATCATCTCAGCGTGAAGAGTTCTCTCTTCCTCTCTATCTCCCTCCTTCTCCCACCTTTGTAGAACCATGCGTGTGTACATGTGTGTATGTGTTTGTGTCTGCCTGCTCATAGGTGGAAGGTAAGCATGTCAGAGAGTTGTAAAACCTTTCACTAGTGGAGCTTATGGCCATCATCTCTAAAGCAGGCCTGAGTGTTGCATGAGGTGAGGCTGGGGGAAGGAGCCACGAGATTGATGCCACCTAGGGACTTGGAGGCCATGCTAAGCAGCAGGATTTACTCTGAGAGTAATAAGAGCCACTCAACCATTCTCAGCAGACAGATAACATGAGCAGATTTGAATTCTGGCAAAATCAGCATGACTGCAGGGTAGAGAATTCGCTGGAAGACAGCCAGAGTGAAGGCAAAGAAGCCTGTGAGAAGGTTTGTAATCTCAGAGAGAGAGAGCCAGAGAGAAAGGCAGTAAAGATGGGCAACATCTAGAAATATTCAACAAAGGACCTAAGGAACTGCTTGAGAGTGAAGAAGGGTAGGTTTTAGGGAGACGTCCGGGTTTCTGGCCCAAGTCCTAATAGTTGGTACTGCTATTCACCAAGATAAGGAACATGGGAGAGAACAGAGTTGGAACAAGCATAGCACAGAGGATATTGCCAGTAAATAGAACTAATTCTTATGTGTCCTAGTTCTTATATACTCTAACTGCGCTTTTCAAATGAAAGCACATTCAAACCCTCTAGGAATCTTGTGAAAACACAGACTCTGGTTCAGGAGGCCTGGGGTGGATCTACATCTCTGCCTTTCTGACAGGTGATCCTGATGTTGCTGGTCCAGGGACCTTACTTTGAATTAAGTCTCCATGTGAATCGAAACTTTCTTATTAGGTACCAGTTCTCAATGAACGTGACATCAACTCCATAAGTCACCTCTCTGTTCTCCACATCTGCAACAGCGACTGGGTGGCCCATGTTAGAGTCACATTTGTGGAGCTTCCAGAGCAACACCCTCCCTACCTTCTCTCCTATTTCCACATGAGGGATGCTCTGCTGAGTTGTTGCCAAATGGCCCAGAAAGTCTCCATGGAGATCATGGCTTCTCCCCATGTTGGGAATACAAGAGAACTACAGGAGGAAAGGTGTTTGGTCTCTGAGGACTGCTATTTGAAGACTTGGTCATGTCCAAGGTTTTCTTTCAGCATCAGATTGCTTGATAGTGTGAATGAGAAACTACTCTGAAGTTGGACTGTGCTGCATTTCACAGGGAGAAATAAGTTTTTTATCCTTTTCTAACTCCATAAGCATAGAAGGACACATGCATAGTCCAAAAGAGGAGAAAGTCATTCACCCAATGGAAAAGAATAAAAATCAAATTATCCTACTAAAGATGCCACTCTGACAAGAGTTCCCTCAGGGATTACAGCCAGAACACCTCTAACCTGGGAGGGAGATCATAGATTGAACAGTGAAAAGGAAAACTTGTATTTCATTACTGTATGCTCCAAGTCTTAAGCTTATCCAAAAATTAATAAAATGGTTCTTTTTCTCTTGGTTTCATTTCCAGAATCATCTTTAGCAGGCACAACTTAAATTCTAGTTACTTCCTCACCAAAAGGCAACAAAGACGAGTTCAAGAGAGTTCATAGAAATTTCAAAGAGCGTTCACAGAGATTCTTCAGCTATGTGCAAAGAATATTATATGAGATACTACCACACTATGCAATCCTCATGTATAATAGGATAGTGAAAGGTCATGGACACTTTTCTCTAGATCTATGTTTTGAAAGCCAACAATAACAAAGCAATGCTACAAAATTTGCATAAAGAAAAGTAAACTTTGTGACAGTTAATTTTATGTGTCAAATAGACTGGGCTTCAGGGGACCCAGATATTTAGTCAAGCATTATTCTAGGTTTCTCTGTGAAGGTATTCTTGGATGAGGTTAACATTTAAGTCAGTAGAGTTTGAGAAAAGCAGGTCATCCTCCCTAATGTGGGTGATCTCATCCACTCTGCTAAAAGCCTGAATAGAACAAGAGACTGACCTTCCTCAAGCAAGAGAGAACTCCCCTGCCTCATGGCCTTCAAACTGAAGCATAAGCTCTTTCTTGGGTCCTCAGCAAACTTTGAACCTGAACTGAAACATCTTCTCTTTCGGAGTCTCTAACCATTTGGCTCACGCTACAGATTTCAGATTTATCAGCCTTCATAATTGTATTAGCCAATTCCTTAAAATAAGTATCTTCTATATAGACATACATGCAACTAGTTGTGTTTCTCCAGAAAACCGTATGACATCTTCCATACCCTAAATTTTGGAAATGGCAATAAAGATGAAAGATATATTATTTCAGCCAGAATACAATGTGAGATTTTGTAGATCTGTATGATTTGTTAAGAACAATGTTGTCCATGTTAAATGCAGGTGATTTTAAAAAATGAATCTATGATTGTAGTCTAAACATTTTAATTTTTTATTTTTGCTTACTATGTAGGTTCACATACAAGGAGCCCCCCCCCACCAAATGAAATGTATTTATAAAAATTTATGTATTGGCTGGGCACGGTGACTCAAGCCTGTAATCCCAGCTTTTGGGGAGGCCAAGGTGAGGGAGCTGCCTGAGCCCATGGGTTTGAGAACAGCCTGGGCAACTTTGTGAGACATCATCTCTACAATAAATCAAAACATTAGCCGGGCATGGTAGCTCAAACCTATAGTTCTGGCTACTTTGAAGGCTGAGGTATAAAGATTGCCTGAGCCCAGCAGTTCGATGCTGAAGTGGTTGTGAGTGTGCCACTGCACTCCAGCCCAGGAGACAGAGTGAGACTTCAATTCAAAAAATATATATATGTATTTATTCTTACATGTTTAAACTTCAGTCACCTTCAAAGTATTCTCCATTTGATGCAATACTATCAAGATGCATTTTTCACTGCTCAAAACAGTTTTTGAATTCATCAATTCTGATGACTTTTAGTGCTTCCACCATTTTTTGTTTCATGTCTTCAACATTGGCAAAGCATTTCCCTTTTAGGACTTTCTTCATTCAGGGAAACAAAACAAAGCCAATCAGGGTGAGATTGGATAAATAAGGAGGGTGGGGAAGGAGGTCATGCCATTTTTGGTCAAAAACTGCTGAACACTCAGCACAGTATGGATACTTGTAAATTTCCCATCATGAAATGGGCAAACCTGTTGAAAGAATCTCCAAAAAAAACCACCCAAAACAAAAAAATTCACTGAAGCCAAATGCAGCCTCTCACAACAAAGCTAGCAGGTACACTGATACTGATAATCCTGTTTTTTGGTGATCCCCCTCATAGTATATTTTCATCACACGGATGTAAAAATATTACTTTCCCACATTGTGGCTGATTGATCACATGCAGGAGAAATTAGGTAAAGGTGTGTGAGAAGGAGGAGGCTGGGGACAGGGAGGTCCTTTTTGTGACAGGCACCTAATTCCTGAGAAAAGATTTGAGAGTTCTGACTCAAACATCCCACCTTGACAGCACAAAAAGACTGTATGGAACAGTTAAACTAGTGTAGATGAAATTTCTTAACACCCAGTAGGAAAAGGATCAACTGTTAAATTTCATCCTTTACTTTTCTCTTGTTTCCATATTCGTTACCATTATCCTACAAGGATTATCACTCATGGACAATGCAAAATGCATCTGTGTAAACACACCAGTGTTCTGTGTTACATCAGATTCCTCCTCATTCAGAATTTTTACTTTTATTTGTGCAAAAATGCTTCTCTAACTTCCTATAAAATTGTCAAACTCTGGCAAAAGAACCACAAGAACTAATTAAAATATATTTGGCATCACTGTTTATACTGCAGATGACATTGATGGGCCTCATTTTACTTTCACATGGCTTGGTGACAAGAGGAAGGTAAAAACCTACAAGTTTACCCAGCTTAGAAAATCTGTGAGTCTCCAACCTATTTTTTAAATGTTTGTGAAATTCATAAAAATTTTGTCTCATAATATCATAAAAAGTATACTTTGAAAGTCTAAAATTAACTTAATTATACACACCTCAAATGTAATTCACTTTTCAAAACTAACTTTTTTCTAGTGAAAATTTGATTTTTTTCCCCCTTGATAGTTAATTATCTGAAACATTGGGGGGTTATTGCCAGTTGTACTCTTTTTCTCATATTGTATATCTAGGAAATAGACTAATCCTGCTCATTTTACCTGCAAAATATGATCAGAATGTGGTCATTTCTGTCCTCCCTGCTGCTACTCTTGTTCTGTCAGTTACTGCTGGGACTCCTGCAATTGTTCCCTCCCAAGTCTCCCTGTTTCTAGTGTTGACCTTACCCACCTACCATTGCATTTTCTCAACACAGCAACCACTGCAGTTCCTAAAACAGAAGTCAAATCCTCTACTCAAACCCCTGCAAGGGCTCCCCATGCCACTCAAAGATAGTATAAGGGCTGCAATACCCTAGGTGACCTGGCTCCCATTTCCTCTCTGACATATCTCTACTTGGAGTATACCTTCCATTCATTCAACGTGGGCACCTGGCCTTTGTGCTGTTTCTGCAACTTGCCAGTCACACTTTTGCCTTAGGACATTTGTCGAGCTTTTGTCTCAACTGGGAAAGCTCTTCCTTTAAATACCTTTCACTGGTAACTCTCTTCCTTTAAGCATTTCCTCAAATGCCACTTTCTCATGAAGCTCCATTTCAGTGCCTTGCCCTGCTGACTACTGCCATTCCCTATAGTAGCACTGCCGACCTTCCTTAGCTCTTCTTGTTTCTTTCGTCCAAGGTATATATCACTATCACGCATACTATATAATTTACAGATTTATTGGGTTTATTATAGTACACTGCTCCTCAACAGAAGTCTTATGAGGGAGGGATTTTGTCTGTTTTGTTCACTAAGTCTTCCAGACACCTAGTACAGTGACGAGAATACAATAAGCACTCAGTAAATATCTTTTGAATTAATCAAGTTATTTTTCTCATTGCTTTAAGGGAAAAAAAAAAAGTTATTACAGAACTTCAGAGATGTTGATAAATTCTACTTTTTGATGCATATATTATTAGGTATAGATTATATCTAACAAGGATAAGTTCCACTTAAATAAAAAATTAACTTTCTTTGTGGTCAATTACAAATCAGTGAAGGCCAATCTTATAAAAATAAGAAAAATAAAATAATTAAGCACAAGGCTGATTCCTCCCCCACCCTCAACCCTCAGAGCAGATGGCCTTCAGCTGTTCTGATCCTTTACTGTTGATGGACTGTTTTCTAGTGGCAGGATATATCATTTACTTCAAGTCCTACTATAGGACACTGGTACCTACCACCACATAAGATAGGAAATCCCAAGCCTGTACAGCCCAGAGTTCTCAAGTCTGTTGGTTTTAGATTATTGAGCAGAGGTTTCTCAAATTCACAGAAGAATAACAAAGAAGAATGAATAAAGGGACCACAATCACAAAATTGAGACTTTGGGTCATCTAGTGACCAGGAGATAACAGTGATGTTTGAACTAGAAGGCAATCATTTTCTTTACAGGGGAACAAAACAGAAGTCTTTAAAATAGTGTATTTCCAAAAGGTCATTCTCCAACAGCATTTAGCTTATTTTTATTCTCTATGACTGAATACACATAAACAATTCATGCTTTAAAAGTTTTCTAAAATTAGTGTTTATTATGTATTTCACTCTTTCCTCAACAAAAACTCAACTTTGTGCCTCAAGAAAATCCCATTTAAAGTTAATGAGGTTAGGAGACCTGAGAAAGATGGTGGAAAAGCACTCCTCAGTGCTTGTCCTCTCACAAAAACATTAATTTGAGCAACTATCTATATGCAAAAATACCTTCACAGGAGCTAAGGAAGCTAAGAAGAGGTTATAGCACCCAGGAGTAGCACAGACATAAGAAAAGATACATGAAAGACTGTAGTAAAAATAGTTTTACAACACTTGGTCATCCTTCTTCTTCTAACCATAGGCAGCAGCGGATGGAGAGAAATACTCTTCACATGAAGAAAGGGGAGGGAGGGAGGAACAGACTTTGCCTCAAACTCCAACACCAGACCTATCTTCGTAAAACCCAGTGCTGGGCAGGTCTCCATGGCCTTAGACTCGAGGCCAGTACTCCCCGTGACAGGTTGGATCTTGCAGGCTTGCTCAATGTCAGGCAAGTCCTTGCAGCCCCACTTTTTGGAAGACCCAGGGACCAGGCCCATCCCCATAGCCCTCAGGGTTGGGTTGCCCTCAACAGACCCAGGATTGACCTTGTCGATCCAGGTTCCAAGCTGGCTCCCATAACCTCAGGACTCAGACCAGCCCTCATGAACTTACCTGACAGGCCAATATCTGCACACCCAGCCTTCAGGCTGATCCTCACTGACTCAGACTTCAGGCCAGGCCCTATGGCTCCAGGCACCAGGTCAGTACCATAATCTAAGACTCCAGACCCGTCCCTGCAGACTCAAGCTCCAAACCTGCCCCAGCTTCAGGCCTGCTCTGAGCTCTAGGTCAATCCCTGTGTCCCGAACTCTGGTGGACTCAAGGTCCAGGCCTGCTCCAGCAGACCTTGACAATAGATCCTGGTGTGAGGTCAACCCCAAGCAGACTGAGACTTCATATCATTATCCATGGACCCAGGTTCCAGGTCCCCCACCTGTCATTTCAGGTTATGGACCTACTCTAGCACAGGCCAACCCTCATGGACTCAAGCCTCATGCATGTCCCAGAGGACCCAAGCACCAGGCACATCTTAGTGTTTGGTGGTCCACTACAGACTCAAGCTCAAGGCCCATTCCAATACCAGGTCAACCACCATAAGAACCATGCTTCATGTCAGCCCCAATGGATACAGGTTCTAGGCCCAACCTACAGATCCAATCAGCAGGTCCACTACAAAGTTAACCCAGGATTCAGATTGGATCAGAATCAACTGTGTGGACTCAGGTGCCTCGAATGCCTACCTGCTAACCCAGCCATCAAAGCCAGCCTGCCTGAGGATGCCAGCATCAAGCCCACCAATGGAACATGCCAGTCTGCTCAGAATCTCTGGATGGCTAAATAGTGAAGAGATTTACCAGACAAATCCAGTCTAGAAAGACTGAAATAAGTCCCTGTGATAGTTTAGACATCACTCCCAAAATTCACGTTGAAATGTAATGGCCATTGTGACAATGTGGAGAGGTGAAGCCTTCAAGAGGTGATTAATACATAAGGGCTCTGCTCTAAGGAATGGATTTATGTCATTAAAATGGGAGTAGATTAGTTATCATGGGAGTGGGCTCCTAATAAAAAGATGAATTCGGCACATTTGTCTCTCTGTCTCATGCCCACTTGCTCTTTTACTTTCCACGACAAAATCGGGCCACACAAATGTGCTCCCCAGGTGCCAGTGTCTCAACCTTGCACTTCTCAGTCTCCAGAACTATAAGAAATGAATCATTGTTCTTTATACATTATCCAGTTTATGGTATTCTATTAGAGCAGCACAAAATAGACTTGAAGAGTCTCTATTTCTTCAAATATGAAGACATCATCGCACCAACATATGGATTCAGAAACATCAAGGATCATGATTCCACCAAAGAAAGAAAATAAATCCCTAGTAACCAACTCTAAAGTAATAGGATATTGATAATCTGCATCATAAAAATTCAAAATAATCGGTTTAAAAAAACTCAGTGAAGCCGGGCTCGGTGGTTCAGCCTGTAATCCCGCGCCTTTGGGAGGCTGAGGTGAGTGGATTGCCTGAGCCCGCGGGTTCGAGACCCGCCTGGGCAGCGAGACCTCATCTCTACAATAAATCAAAAAATCAGCCGGGTGTGGTAGCGCGTGCCTGTAATTCCGGCTACTGGGAAGGCTGAGGCGGAAGGCTCGCCGGAGCCCAGCAGGTCGAGGCTGCGGTGGCCGGGAGCGGCCACTGCACTCCAGTCTGGGCGACAGAGTGAGACTCCAACTCAAAACAAAACAAAACAAAAAAAACTCAGTGAACTTTAAAAAAATTACAGAGAAACAACTCAGTGAAATAAAGAAAAAAGTGACCATTATTAGAAATTTAACAATGAGACTGAAATTATTAAAAAAAAAAAAAAGCAAATTATGGATCTGGAAAACACAGTGAATGAACTGAAAAAATTCAATGGAGATTATCAACACAATTATTTTAAAAGCTGAAGAAAGAAACTGTGAACTTGAAGACAGTTTAGTTGAAAATATACAGTCTGAGCAGAAAAAAGAAGAAAAAAAGAATTGAATAAAGCCCATCCAAAAAGCAAATATTTATGTTATAAGATTTTGAGAAGAGAAAGAAAAAGGGATAGAAAGTTTATTTAAAAAACTGATAGTAAAAAGCTTTCTAACTCTGGGGAAAGATATAATTTTCCAGGTACAGAAAAGTCAAAATGGTCCAGTAAAATTCAGTGCAAACAGGACTACAGAGCAAGACACATAATCAAACTACCAAAAATCAAAGACAAAGAGAGGATCTTGAAAGCATCGAGAAAATTAGCATATCACATTTAAGGGAGTCTCAATACAGCTAGTAGCAGAAATTTTTTTTTTTTTTTTTTTTTTTTTTTTTGACTAGGAGTCTCACTCTGTCGCCCAGGCTGGATGCAGTGGCACACTCACAGCCACCCCAGCATTGACCTGCTGGGCTCAGGTGCTACTTCCGCCTCAGCCTTCCAAGTAGCAGAAATCTTACAGGCCAGGAGAGAGGAGGATGATATATGCAAAGTGCTGAAAAAAGAAACCGCCAATCAGACAAAGTTTTCCCTCAGAAAAGAGGGAGAAACAAAAACTTTCCTAAGTAAACAAAAGCTAAGGGAGTTCATCACCACCAGATGTGACTTATAAGAAGTACTAATGAGAGTCTTCAGTCTGAAAGAAAAGAATGCTAATGAGTAACGCTCAAACATGTCCTTAAATCTGTGTCCTTAAATGTAAAGTGAGTTTCTTGTAGGCAGCATATAATTGGGTCTTTTTTATTCATTCGATCACTCTATATTTAATGCATTTACGTTCAAGGTAATAATGATTTGATAAGAACTTACTAGTGCTATTTTGTTACCTGCTTTCTGGATGTTTTTATGGATCTTTTGTTTTTTTTCTTCTTTTCTTGCTGTCTTCCTTTGTAATTAGGTGATTTTGCTTAATGGTATACTTTGATCCCTTTCTTACTATCTTTGTATATCTACTATAGGATTTTGTTTTGTAATTACCATAAGACTTAGACAAAACATCTTATAGTTATAACAGGCTATTTTGAGCTGATAAGAACATAACTTTAATTACCTACAAAAACTCTACCCTTTTACTTCACTTCCCCCAACACTTTTATGTCTTAATGTCACAATTTACATATTTTAATATTATGTATCCCTTAACAAATTGTTATAGCTAATATTATTTTTGATATTTTTAACCTTTATACTAACGATACAAGTGATTTACACACCACATTATGGTACTAAAGTATTCTGAATTTGACTATGTACTTACTTTAACAGCTAGTTTCTCTCTACATTTTATTTAGACAAATAACATCTCTAAATTTGCTATAGTTAGACAAAATTCTAGCTTGCTATTTAGTATATTAATCAAGAAGAATGTATCATACATCATGGACTTTATTCTAATTTTTAAACTAGTTTGATAACTATATTATGTTAGTTTACTGTTGATGCTGTGACAAATTACCATAAACTTACTAGTATAAAACAACACAAATTCATTATCTACAGTTCTGGAGACCATAAATCAAAAATGCATCTTGGTGGACTAAAATTGAGGTGTTAGCGGGAATGTTTTCCTTCTAGAGACTTTGTTATCTTTTCAAAATTCTAGAGTCTGTCCCACACTCCATGGTCCATGATTCCCTTTCAACTTCAAAGCCAGCAATGGGCTGGGCATGATGGCTCATACCTGTAATATCAGCATTTTGGAAAGCTAGGTGGGAAAATCACTTGAGCCCAGGTATTCTAGATTAACTTTGGCAACACAGCCAGGCCGCATCTCTAGAAAAAAAAATTTTAAATGAGTTGGGGTCAGGCTCGGTGACAGCCTGTAATCCTGTGCCTTTGGGAGGCTGAGGTGAGTGGGTTGCCTGAGGCCGTGGGTTCGAGACCTGCCTAGGCAGTGAGACCTCATCTCTACAATAAATCAAAAAATCAGCTGGGTGTGGTAGCGCATGCCTGTAATTCCGGCTACTCGGAAGGCTGAGACGGAAGGATCGCTGGAGCCCAGCAGGTCGAGGCTGCGGTGGCCGGGAGTGGCCACTGCACTCCAGTCTGGGTGACAGAGTGAGACTCCAACTCAAAAAAAAAAAAAAAGAATTGGGTGTGATGGCGAGTACCCATAGTCCCAGCCACTTGGGAGATGAAGATGAGAGGATCATTTGAGCCCAGGAGTCTGAGGCTGCAGTGAGCCATGATTGCACCACTGTACTCCCACCTGGACAACAGAGTGAGTGAGACCCTAACTCTACTTTAAAAAAAGAAGTCAGTAATGGATCATTGAGTTCTGCCATTGCAAAGCTCTGACAATCAATTATCCTGCTTCTTTCTTTTACTTTCAAGTCTCCTTATGATGACATTGGGCCTACCCAGGTCATCTAAAATAATATCCTCATGTCAAGGACAGCAGATTAACAATCTTAATTCTATCTTCAGTCTCAATTTCCTCTTACCATGTAACAACATAGTCACAGTTCTGGAGTCAGGGTATGGACATCTTTGGAGAGTCATGCTTCTACCTCACATATACATTAATAACTTTTTGATAAATTACTTCTTTTATAACACTGTGTATTAACTTTTGTACATTTAACAAAAGTATTCCAAATAGGATTCCATAGCCTTCATCGGATTCCCAGGGAGCTCCACAGGACACCATAGGATGTGTAACAGTGAAGCTGACAGTTATAATCATAGCAATCTTTTTAAGGAAGCTGCTGCCACGAAGGAATTTTCATATATTCTCTGTAATTCCTACTGTAAAACATTCTCACACAGTAAAAAAGATTATACTTTTTATTTTTTTTTGAGTCTGGGTCTCACTCTATCACCCAGGCTGGAGTGCCATGGCACCATCATACCTTACCGTAGCTTCAACCTCCTGAGCTAAGGAGATCCTTCTGCCACAGTCTCCTGAATAGCTGGGACTATGGGTGCCGGCTGCCATGCCTAGCTCATTGTTTGATTTTTTTTTTTTGTATAGATGAGGTCTTGCCATGTTACCCAGGCTGGTCTCAAATTTCTAGGCTCAAGTAATCCTCCCACCTCAGCCTCCCAATGTCCTGGGATTACAGACGTGAGCTACTGCACCAGGCCTAATATACTATTTTAATAGGCTAAAAAACCAGGTCTCAGAGAGCGTTCTATCAAAAGTCATACTGCTGATGAGTGGCGGAACTAAATTCAAAGAGCTCTCCACTGTCCTTGGAGCTGAAGCTCCCCTGATTCAAGTTTTCTGGCACCTCAATGTATACACTTACTGCCTGATTGTTTTGACTAAGAGAAAAGAAATGCAGTACTAATATCAGCACACAGTATTTATTTCTCTTCTTCCTGATGCAGCTGATTAGACTAGAAAGTATCTTTGAAATATAAACTCTAGTTACTTCTGTCCTCAGCTTTTCTGCTTTATCAGAGCAGACCTGATTAACATGCACTTATGACAAGAGCCGCACGTGTTTCTTTTGCTGACTATGGTAGCTCTAGAATGAACAAGCAAGCAGATGTCAGTGATCTCAAGAAATCATGGAATGCCAACTACATTCTGCACATCCATTGCCTGTCACCTTCCTCAGGTAGCTATAAGAACTCTCAAAAATACTCTGAAGACCTGGAGCATGAATTTTTAAGTCATTGATAGTAGGTCTTTTTAATTGAAGGGCTTAACCGAGATCCTATTTTTTCTGGATTTTTCAAGTCAGGAAGATTGAAATCTAGCCCTGTTGTTTGTTTTATTTTTGTTTTTATTTGAGTAGTGTCTTTGATGCATAACTCAGAACCCTATTAGACATGCTAAAATTTATTTCTGGATTCAACATTGATTTATTGCCCTGTGGATTGGTTATCATTGTACTTGATGATTGTTGCTGGTTCATGGTCTATCTCTTCCAGGCTTTCAAAGGAAAGATGCTACTGGATATTTCAAAATAGTCCCAAAGTTCTTCATTAGCAGCTCTTAAAAGTATGTGGTAGAACCAATTCATAGGACAAAGTATCTCATCCTGACTCATTCTTCCATTTGGCTAGCTATAGAAATAAACAGTCTGAGGTTTAGAGCAGTGAAGGAAAGGAAAGAAGAGAGAAGAGGAAAGAGGAGGAGGGAGAGCGAAGGGAAGGAGAAGGGGGAGGAAAAGGAAAGGGGGAAGAAGGTCGAGGGGAAGGGAAAGGAAGGGCAAGGAGTAGGGAAGGGAAGGGAAAAGAAGAGAAAGTAAAGGAATGGAGAAGAGGAAGAGACAGAGGAAAGGGAAGGAGAGAAAGAAGGGAAGAGGAAGGGAAGAAGAGAGAAGGGAAGGGGAAGGGAACTAGTCACTCTATGAAAAAGACATCTGCACACGTGTATTTATTGCAGCATTGCTCACAATAGCAAGAACATGGAACCCCAAAACACCAAGTTTTTTCCACGGATGCTGGCTAATCCTTGGCCGTGTGCATATCAAGACTCATATCATGACAATGGTAATTACCACAGGGCACAGAGCAGGGCCCTGCCTTCACTCCTTCTCTAAGTCTGAGCACTTATTCCTACTTCTGCCCTCCCTCAGGTGAACAGTCAGCCTCTCACTGAGAACAGAATTCTCAGTGTGGAAGGCTGTAGTTAGTGAGCATTACATTGAGATAGACAGAATAAAGACAAGCTTTAAGTAGTCAGGATGACATGGTACCAATTTTGGAAAGCAGCATAAAAAATGATTAAAAAAACTAGATAGGCTATGGGAAATACTCAAATAACATATAACATAAAGTGTTAACATATGTTCAAGACTCCTGAGCTACACAGCTTCAGGGGCCACCATTCATACTGTGTTCCATTTGAACTTGGAATTCCTCTTGAATTGCTCACTACAGAGACCCTGGAGTAAAACTGTGAGTGGATTTGATTTTCATCTTAGTGTTTCTTTGTAGTTTTTAAACAAGCCAACAAGAACAGGCATTATTTTATTATCATAAAAAATACCTTATTATTTTAAAAATCATACATAACAGAAGGTGTCTATTATACCAGTCTCGTGTATTCCTATGAATACAAAGTCAGGGGCTATTTTTTTATTTTAAAGATGTGGAGTACAATTCAAAGTTAGGTATACAAATGTTCATTATTGCAGGTACCTTATTGATGAGGTGTGACTCCACTCCCCCAGCATATTCCCACCTCTGGTCCCCCCTCTCCCCGGCAGTTTCCTGCTACTACAAATCCTTTTCTTATAGTATTACAATAATTGTTCAAGGTCCACTCATGAGTGAGAATATCTAATACTCAGTTGTTTGTTTCTGTGATAGATCACCCAGTATTACAGACTCTAATTCATCTGGGTAGCTGTGAAGTTCATGATTTTATCCTTCTTTATGGCTGAGTAATATTCCACTGTATATATGTACCACATTTTAAAAATCCAGTCGTCTTTTGATGGGCAGCACGGTTGGTTCCATGTTCTTGCTATTGTGAACAATGCTGCAATAAACACACATATGCAGGTTTCTTTTTCATAGAGTGACTTGAGTTCCTCCGAGTATATTCCCAATAACAGGATTGTAGGGTTGTATAGAAGGCTGATATTTAGATCTTTTAGGAATTGCCAAACTGTTTACCACAGGGGGTGTACTAATTTACACTCCCACCAACAATGTAGAAGTGTTCCCTTTTCCCTATATTCTCTCCAGCATCTGTTGTTTTTTGAGTTATTGATGATGGCCTTCCTGATTGAAGTTAGGTGGTATCTCAATGTGGTTTTAATTTGCATTTCTTGATGACTAGTGAGGTTGAGCATGTTTTCATGTATCTGTTGGCTGTTCCTATGTCTTCTTTTGAGAAGTGTCTATTCATAGCTTTTGCCCACTTTGTAACGGGGCTATTTTTTTTGTTTTTGCTTTTTCTTTTCGGCACATTTGAGTTCCTTGCGGATCCTAGATGTTAGGCCTTTGTCAGATATACAGTTGGCAAATATTTTTTTCCCAGTCTGTGGATTGTCTCCCCATTTCCTTGGTGATTTCTTTGGCTTTGCAGAAGTCTGTGAGTTTGATGAGGTCCCACTTGTCTATCTTATCTCTCGTGGCATGGGCACCTGGGGTTTTGATCAAGAATTGTTTGCCAGTTCCAATTTCCATAAGGGTGTCTCCTGTATTTTCTAAGGTTCTTATAGTTTGAGGTTTCATGTTTAGGCCTTTTTGATCCATTTAGAGTTGATTTTTGTGTGTGGTGATAGTTGGGGGTCGTGTTTTAATCTTCTGCATGTGGCCAGCCAGTTTTCCCAGCACCATTTACTGAATAGGTTCTTCTCTCACCAGACACCTCATCTCTATAATAGGTTGTTGGTGGAGCTTTGTTGAAGATGAGTTTGTTGAGAAATTGAGGTTTGCTTCTGGATTCATATGGAAACACAAATGACCACAAATAGTCCAAAAAATTCTCAGCAAAAAACAAAACAAACAAAAAAACAGTACTGGTACTAGAACTGGCATATAGGCCAGGGCAATTTATATGTTTTTCTGTTGCATGTTTCTCAGCAGATTCAAAGGAATACTAGGACCTTGCCAGTTGCCAGGAAAGTACTGTGAATTAGTTGCTTTTGTGGTTGTAACTGTGTCCCAATGCCTGGTTGCCCATTTCACAGGTAGTTGAAAATAGTGGAAAAGACTTGAGAAAACTTGAGAAAAATGAATTTGAAAAACTAGTAAAATGGATTTAACCTACCATCACTCAAAAAATTATAGACAGACCCCAACCATTATATGCAGCTGAATTAAAAAACTGTCAGAAATTCAGTACAGTTTAAAAATGACAACTTCTTGGCAATTTTCTTTGCAAAGCAAAATAGAAAGGATAAAACTATTTCTGTATAGG
Source organism: Carlito syrichta (assembly GCF_000164805.1). Lineage (NCBI taxonomy): Eukaryota > Metazoa > Chordata > Mammalia > Primates > Tarsiidae > Carlito > Carlito syrichta. The sequence goes on along the minus strand of NW_007253595.1, from coordinate 641,877 downwards.
TGAATATTCTTACATACTAAATAATTTCTTCCAGTTATTTTTAACATGTTTATTTGCTGCTTTATAAGAATAGGAAAAGGTCTAGAGATGTTTACAATTTATTCATTGTATTCTGAGGAAAAAATCTGGTAAATTATAAGAAAAATTCTATTTTTCAGACTTTATCAGTCCCTTTACAATAGCTTGTTGCTTGCTTAAACTCTACCTTAAGTAATTTCATAGAATGCCTCTAAAAAGCAAATGCTTTAATGAGTTTTCTCCATTTGATAAATACTTGTAGTTCCTTAATTCCCCCACCTGTTTACAGAAACTCTTAAGTTACTAAGAGAGCAGGCTGTTGCTACAGCATGGGGTGGCCATCAGAAATTTCTAACTTCAAATATGCCTGTTGAATTCCTCTTTGCAGAACACAGCTCATCACATAAAATCACTTGAGAAGTTGCCTCATAGTTGTGATCTGTGGTGATCCTCATTTAAAATCCCATCACAAGCCGGGCTCGGTGGCTCAGCCTGTAATCCCGCGCCTTTGGGAGGCTGAGGTGAGTGGATTGCCTGAGCCCGCGGGTTCGAGACCCACCTGGGCAGGCAAGACCTTATCTCTACAATAAAATCAAAAAATTAGCCAGGCGTGGTAGCACGCACCTGTAATTCTGGCTACTGGGAAGGCTGAGGCAGAAGGATCGCCGGAGCCCAGCAGGTCGAGGCTGTGGTGGCCGGGAGCAGCCACTGCACTCCAGTCTGGGCGACAGAGTGAGACTCCAACTCAAAAAACAAACAAACAAACAAACAACAAAAAAAACCCCAAATAAAATCCCACCACAGGCCAGGTGCACTACCTCAAGCCTGTATTCCTAGCACTTTGGATGGCAGAGGCGAGAGGATTGCCTGAGACCACGGGTTCAAGACCAGCTTGGGCAACATGGTGAGACCTCATCTCTACAATAAAAATCAAAAACTTAGCCGGGCATGGTAGCACATGCCTGTAGTTCTGGCTACTTGGAAGGCTGAGGCTGAAGGATCACCAGAGCCCAGCAGGTCAACGCTCAGGTGATTGTGAGTTGTGCTACTGCACTCCAGCATGGATGACGAAGTGAGACTCCAATTCAAAAAAATAAATAAATAAAATAAAAATAAAATAAAATCCACCACACTCCCAGGCTCCAGTCCTTTGGTGAGTAGTAATAACAACATTCTTGATGTTCACTGTTTTATCAATAACTCTATTAATCAAAGTGTGTATCAAAGATGAGCCAAGTAGCTATATATGGCACGTTTTCATTCAAGAGGTTGTTCAAAGTGAAGCCAAAACGCACACACAAACCCCCCAAAACAAAAAGATGTAAAATAACCGCTGCAAAGTAAAATGAATATAATGCTTATTAACTGACTCGTGCTTCTTTCAAGACTCTTAAAGGTTTACTGGAGAAGATTTGTTCCTAATGCACTGCATGCTTGCATCTCAAAAATATGTAACCCATTTTCTAAGCGACTCTGTTAATCTTCAAGACAAATGAGCATTGTCAAGACTTAGTTACCAACTGATCTCAACTGCCAAGCTCATGCACGCGGGGACAGTAACAACACCCATCACATCTGATTTTGAAACAAGCAATAAAGAATGAATATTTCAGCTAATTAAATCCTCAGTTTGAAAGTTTGTTGCCATTTTCCAGACCCAGCTACTGCCTCAGACTTTTTGATAAACACAACCTCATCAAGGGCACCTGCATAATAAACATTTGTACAATTAACCCTGAATTGTACTCCATACATTTAAAATTTAAAATTAAAAAATGAAATACCAGTAAGAGGTGCTGACCCACTGGTTTCATGGAGGAAATATGAAAGAAGCCAAGGTTTGTTTGTTTTTTTCACTTATTTGCTTCTTTTTCCTTGGAAAAATTATCTTCACTTATTTGCTCCTTTTTTAATTGGAAAAATTATCTGACTCAAAGTCTGTTTCATTCAAATATAAAGTGGTAAATGGCATTTGATAGCCGATTACTGACTGAAAACCGCAGATTAAGAAGAGTTAGTAGTCCTTTTGACGTTTCTGACACCACACTGTGTCTTCTCATCAGAATGTCAAATCTACATCCATGGCCAAGTAAAATTTGGGTGTGTATGATGACTGGGTTTCTCAAGATTATATAAAGCAAAGAGCCAGTAATAGTATTTGAGTTACAATAAGAGAATTCTGGAGTCGCTAGGTGTATCCAGGGGGAGGCATTTTTAAAACTGTTATGTAGGAAATATCAGATTGGTGATTATAAAGAGAAAAATACACATGTTGTCTTATTGTGTTACTAAAATATCAACCCCAAATATAATATAAAATCTATTGGTCTGAGTGGTAACCAAAAGAGCGGAAAGTGATTTTGCCCTATTATTACTAAAACATTAAGCACAAACACAAAGTATATTACCAGAGAAGTTATTCTTTGATTGGAAAATAGATTTTCTGTGTTAAAATAACAGTAATAATTATTCAATGCCTGGATTTGATTACATAAAGTATTTTTGTACATGATTAAGACATATAGCTTTATTCCAACCCCATGGTCTCATGGTCTCAGAGAACCATGCAATGCTTCATCATCCCAGGGAAATAAATAAGGCTGTCTAATTTTACCTCTTAAAACACAGCTCAATGTTAGAACTCCAGATTAGCAAGAATGTTACTTAGTCTCCAACTTAAAATGCCAGAAAATGATAGCTTATTTCTGATTCAAAATAAAACATGGTATCTTTAAATCTTTGTTTTGCTTTTTAATGTTGCATAAAACCGATAGAGATTTTTAAAAATCGACAACCTGGGCTACACCAATGCATATTCTAATGTTTTATAGCAATATCTAATGGTGTAAATAAAATAAAAAACACTGACATTCATTTAAGTATGAAAGACTATTTTTTTTATTCATGGGGAAAATAATAGAATGCATAAATAGACCCTACAGAACGGTTTGGTTTCATTCCTTGTTTTCTCTCATGTGCTAGTAAATACGGAATAAATGTATAATGTGTGCTAAATAGTCATAGTTATTAAACCATTACTGCTACAGATTTATCAACCGTGCTTATCAAACTCCACATTCTTTCTTTTCTTTTTTCTTTATTTTTGTCCCTTCTTCCTTCTCTCCCTCCCTCCTTCCCTTCTTTCCTTCTTCCCTCCTTCCTTCCTTCTCTTTTTCTTTCTTTCTTTCTAGTCAGGTCACACTCTGTCATCCAGGCTGGAATGCAGTAGCACAGTGACAGCTCACCACAGCCTCGACTTCCTGGGCTCAAGTGATCATTTTGCCTCAGCCTCCTGAGTAGCTAGGACTATGGACACATGCCATCACACCCAGCAAATTAAAAAAAAAATTTTTTTTTTTTGTAGAGACGAGGTCTATGTTGCCTAGGCTGGCCTCAAACTCCTGGGCTCAAGCGATTCTCTCACCTCAGCTTCTCAAAGTGCTTAGATTATAGGTGTGAGCCATTGCACCCATCCATACCACATATTGTTTTCCAATGAACCTGGTGAGGGGAACAATTTGGATTTAAAGTATAAAAATGTGGAGTGGATCATTCTATCCCCAAATTATAGCAAGGGTATGGTCTTGGAAGGAAGAACAAAAGGAGTTTAAAATATCATTTCCAAGGAGAGGAAGTAACATGCAGAATTCATTTTTATTTTTCCTGAAAGAATGAATTTCCAGTCTTTATTAAAACCTGGAACTTCAAGAAATCTTTGGTTTTCCAAATACAGTAGAAAATACCCTGCTGCTGTTCTGAAATAAGAAGTAGCATTTTCTGATGTAGCAATTTTTTTAAGTATTACCATTTCAAAGCAATAATTTCTCAACTACGTTTCTGAAAATTTGAAAATTATCATTTTGTCAAAGGCTATCAACTGAATGTATTTATTTTGAAGAAACTAAGGAACAGTTACAAGAGACTTCAGTGATCTGCAGCATACCTCCGCTTAGACTTGCCACTTATTAAAAATTTGTTCCCTTTTCTCCATCTTTTTTTTCTTTTTCTCAATCTAACAAAACCAGTAATCATTATTATTGTTGCTGCTGCTGAACAATTGGAGAGTAAGTTGCACACAGGATGCTACTTTCTCCCTAAATACTTCAACACTAGCTTCTGAGAACAAAGATAGGGTTTTTTTAAATAACCATAGAACAACAATCAATTTCAGCAAATTAAAATTTAATTGTGAATGTCTTTGATTTTAAAAACTTAAACGTGATAGTGTTGTAGAACTCCAATAGAAGGTAAAAAATATTTTTACTTAATCCTAAGAAGTCTTTTCTGACTCCACACTCCAAAGAACAAAACAAAGTAAAAGCTTCAAGAGGGCAAAGGTCTGTGTTATTTATTCTCAAGTTTTCAGGTATTCCCCGGAAAGCCTTTCACTTAATGCACACGTAGATAATGATTGCTGTTTTAAAAAATTATCCTTCAAATAACATTTAATGACTGTTAAGTATCTTGTGTGCAGTATATGAAGTGATTCTTTACTATATTTAATGTCAGTAAGATTACTATGACCCGTGTATTTGGGAATGTGATAGAGTAAGGATTATATTAAACATTTTTTTCTTCATAGACAACCCTCAAACATTAACCAAAGTCTTGGTTTATTTTGAGATATGCTCAGCATGTGTGCCAATGATTTGATTTCAACATCCAGAGGTAACATCCAATGATAAGGTGGTTAACATTTTAGGTTGATTAAAGGATCATTTAATCATTTTATCCTTTTATCTCCCCCACCACACACACAAAAAAAATCTTTCAAAAGAAAACCAAGTCTCTCCAAACTGACCTCTATTAAAATTAATTTTTTAATAACTGCTTGGTTTTATCACTACTTCCCAAAATGCTAATTAATTCCAACTCTAAACTATGTAATTATAATACTTCTGCTGAAATACAAATTATCTGGTGCCCCTGGGGTGAACAAGTTAGAATATATTTCATGTTCCATTCAAGAGAGGAAATGCATTATTTCTTAGGCCATGGAAACAATGTAGCTTCGCTGGCTCCCCTCCCCCCAAAATTTGCAGTTCCTGTTTCTTCCTCTTTAGCAGAAAGACAGGAACAGAGTTGACAGTTGGCATCCAGTCATTTTAATGCCTCTCTCCATGGGGCTGTGAGAAACGGTGGCATGCCAAGTTATTTTTGGCCAAGCACTGCAACACACAGAGCCTTCAGGAGCCTTCATTTAGTCAGTGGCCTCAGTGGCAGCCAATGTACCTGCAGAATGTGAATTGACGTTGCCATGGAAATAGAACAACTCTTCCTGGTTCTGTCAAAATCCATCTCTATCTGCAACTAGGCAGGGGTCAGAAAAAAAGGAAAGAAAGAAAGAAGCACAAGTGCCAGGGAGAAAATTCGAGAAGGGAGGAATTCTGCAGTGCCCTACAGGGTTGGGGAAATTCAATTGGCTTTTTCAGCTAACAGATTCATATACAGTACTGTGCTTCAAATCCAAATATCCTTTATTTTTCATTAGATAGTAGCAAAACAAGATAATATATATCTTGTTGTTTCTTCTGGAACTCAAAGTTAACTTTCGCAGTACTGCCATGTAGCATTTTTAGGGTCTCAGACCATTTTCTCGGTTGTCATATGAAGTTGCCCCAGATGATCTCAAGCCCTCCTGTTCTAATATTTCTATGATACATTTAGTATTCTGTTTTCAACCTCAATAGGCATTAGCCTATTTTACTTGGAACTTGAACAAAAATGTCAAAATAGGACTGTGCATGCAATCAGAACAAAGAAATAGGAGCCATGAAAGGAAACAAAGCATCTCTTTTCTGTGCCCTATTTTGGGATGTAGTTCCAGGGTACTGGGTACTGCTGTGGGTACTGAGATGGTAGAAGGAAGGTGAGAGGCATATCATTATGGCAGACAGGGGGCCTGGCTTCCACTCTGGGAAATTGCTGCTGCTGCCTGTTCCTGTGTTCGGCTTGGGCTCAGCCCTATTGTCTCACTTTTAATCAACTGTTAGGCCCTGCACTTGGCGCTGATTCAGTGGACCCTTCAGTGGACCCTGAAGACTCATGGTTCACAGATACATTGATTCTTAATGCAGAAGGAGAGCATACCCAGGGTTCAGTGGTGTAAGGGACCACGGAGGGGGGCATGGAACTTTAATAATGAGTATTACTGAACACAGTGTATACTACCAATATCTCTATGCAATAGGAATCTACTTGTCATTCTCATAAACCCACAGCAGAGAAGTATATCACCCTTGGGTTCTGACCATTTGCAAGAGACCATAAAGGTCTGAGACATGTCCTGCCTCACTGGATGAGGCACAATCTCAGACATCAACTGACTTGCAGCCAGTGTATCAAAGAGCCTCATAGACCATCTTGCACATATTTTCAATGAGGCTTTGGCCTCATATTTATTTACAGTCCAAAACTTGGAAATTTTACCTCACTGAATTGTAGAAATCTATCCATCATGATACAATCATAAGTTGCTTAACAACAGGATACATTCTGAGAAATGCACTGTTAGGCAATTTTATCATTGCACGAACATCATAGAGTGCTGAATACCATAGGCCATTAGAAGACAATGGTACATATTTTTGTACCTAAAAACACCTAAACATAGAATAGGTACGGTAAAAATATGGTATAATCTTATGGGATCACTCTCATATGTGTGGTCCATTGTTGATTGAAATATCATTACTCAGTGCATGAATATATTTATGAATCTGGTAATTAAAAAAATGTTCAGATAGTCCTTCATTTTACTATACCTAGGTGTGTGTAAATATATGATGGCTAGTTTTGTGTCAACTTCGCTATAGTATGCAGGTGCTTAATTAAACACTGGCTTGGTCCAGATATTGTTGCTGAAGGTATTTTGTATACATGGTTAAGAGTTATAATCTAGTCAGTTGGGGACCTTAAGAACAAAAAAAAAATGTGGTATGTTCTGAATATTTATGTCTGCCCAAAATTCATGTGTTGAAATTCTCACCTCCTAAGTGATCATATTAGGAGGTGAGAATTTTGGGAGATGATTAAGTCATCAAAGTGGAGCCTTCATGAATGGCACTGATGCCCTCTTAAAAGACACCTGAGAGAGATCCCTCAGTCCTTCAATTATTTGAGAATATAAGGAGAAGGTGCCATCTATGAACCAGAAAGTGCGTCCTCACAAGAAACTAAATGTTCTGGTATCTTATTCTTGGATGTCTCAGCCTCTAGAGATGTAAGAAATACATTTCTGGCTGGGCTCGGTGGCTCAGCCTGTAATCCCGCGCTTTGGGAGGCTGAGGTGAATGGATTGCCTGAGCTCGCGGGTTCTAGACCCACCTGGGCAACTTGGCGAGACCGCATCTCTACAATAAAATAAAAAAATCAGCCGGGCATGGTAGCACGTGCCTGTAATTCCGGCTACTCAGAAGGGTGGGGGGGGGGAAGGATCGCTGGAGCCCAGCAGGTCGAGGCTGCAGTGGCCAGGAGTAGCCACTGCACTCCAGTCTGGGTGACAGAGTGAGACTCCCACTCAAAAAAAGAAATACATTTTTGTTGTTTATAAACCATCTGGTTTATAGTATTTTGTTATAGTAGCCCAAACTAAGACACCCGGAGAAGAAAAAATTCTGACTCAAGACTTGAATAGAAATCGTTTCTGAGCTTCCAGCTTTTTAGCTTGACTTACAGATCTCAAACTTGCTGCCCCATAATCGTGTGAGCCAATTTCCTAAAATTGACATGAAATCAGTCTTTCTATTTCTCCCTCCCTTCTTTCTCCTTTCTCTCTCTCTCTCTGTCTGTGTGTGCTTAAATCACCAGGGTAATGTAAATCGGATCACAAAGTATATGGCTTGCATTTTTGCATTATTCTGTACACTCAAATCTGTAGCCTCTTCCTCCTAATCTAAGTAAATACATCATTTCAGATCTTGCATGTATTAGAAGGTATTTAACTACTCTAAATTAATGTTTCCTTAGTGACATTATTCATTTGCCTTAAATTATGAACAAAGTAAATTATCGTGCAATTCAAACTTTTTATATACATAAATTTGGGGAGTTAGCACATGAGAACTGAGCTTAAATGGCCTTTGTTTGCTTCTCTTAAAAATATCGCATGTATCCTATAAATATGTAAAAATATTATGTATGAATACAAAAATTAAAATATGTTTTAATAGAATCTAATAAAATAAGATTTCAAGTGACTTTAAAGCCCTTTCTCTGTGGTTTTTACCATAATTTCACAATTTCTTATGTACGTAAGACAGTAGTTCTCAACAGGGAGCAATTTTGTCCTTCAGAGAACATGTGGCAATACTTGGAGACATTTTGATTGTCATAATTAGGAGTAGGAGAGTGGGTGGTACTGACATCTACTGGGTAGAGGCCAGGGATAGTGTTAAATATTTTTAAATACACAGGCCATTTCCTTTGGCTATATAACCAGTAATGGATTTGCTGGATCCTCTGGTAGTTCTATTTGTAATTTTTTGAGAAACATCCATACTGTTTTCCCATTAGCGCTATACTAATTTATATTGCCACCAACAGTGTATGAGTTCTCTTCTCTCTACTTCTTTGTTAAACACGTTATTTTTTGTCTTTTTTCTAATAGCTATTTTAACTAGAGTGAGGTGATATCTCATTGTGGGTTTTGATTAGCACAATCAAATGCCCACATTCAAGAAGACGCACAGAGATCAGTGGCTCCAACCTTGCTTTAAATACCATCCTTCTTCAAAAGTAACTGTCTATAATGATTGTAGTAAGTCCTGATGGTTAGTGATATTGACTATGTTTGTGATTAGTTATATCAAGTATGTTTTCATGCAACTGCTGACCACTTTATGTCTTCTTTTAAGAAGTGTCTATTAATTTTTTTGCCAAATTTTCCATCAGATTGCTTGTTTGTTTGTTGTTGTTTTATTGGGTTGAGTTTCTTGTATATTCTGGAAGTTAATCCTTCATATGCCACAATGTTCTCACTCATGTGAAATCTTAAAAAGTGTTCTCTTAGAAATAGTGAATAAAACAGCAATTTTTATTGAGAAGGTAGAGGGAAGAGGGCGTAGAGACTGGTCAACTGGTACAAAATTACAATTAGAAAGAAAAAATAAATGCTGGTATCCTCTTGTACAAATGGGTTACTATAGTAGACAATAAGGTATTGTATATTTCAAAATAGCTAGAAGAGGATTTTGAATGTTCCCACCACAAAGAAATAATAAATATTTGAGGTTATGGTTATGCTAATTATCCTGATTTAATCATTGCACAATTCATACATATATTGAAACATCATATTGTATCCCATAAATATGCACAATTATTATGTCAATTAAAATTTTTAGAAAATGCGTTTTTTAAAGTGCACAGAACAGCCAACTGCCTCCCAGAGCAAAGAATTATCCTGCTCAAAACGTCAATGTGCAGTTGAAAAACCCTACTCTAGAACAAAGCTAGGCACAAAGTTATGTGCTTCCCAATGGTATGTGCTACACTAAACTAAAGAAAAAGGTAGAACTCTATGTTAAAGCAAAGGTAATACAATGTAGCTAGTAGATAGATAGCTGGTATAAACTCAAAGAGCAAAATGACATGCTGTGCTCCTTAGGAGAACAGCTAAGCAAACAAAGCCCATTTCAGCTCAGTTATCATGTGCTAACGCAAATCAACAAGAAGAAATAATAGCAATGCAATTTGTTCCACTTGATTATAGTTCATTTTACTCAACAGGGAAGTCAGATTTGATGTTCATGATCATCAAGCATAAATCCTACAAAATGTATTTAATAAGATTGAAATGTATTTTTAAATGCCTTCATTAATTTGATTTCCCCCCCTTTTAAAACAATAAATACTGATAACTAAATCTGAGCCATGTTATCTTTTTGGGCTTGTGAAAAAATGATTTTATCCTCCCTTACTCTCAACACTATCAACTCCATTTTGTCACCTTGGCACCCAGAGTTGAAAGTAGTGTGTTGCTCAGGGTTCTGAAGGTAGCAGTAGAGTATAATTGTCATATTAAGGATGAAGTCAATAATCAACAACATAATAACAGCTGGTGAACAATGAACACTGAAGGGTGAGTTGTTGGTTTCATGTTATACCATTCATTGTGCTTTTACTCAGGGATCAAGAGACAATGGTTTTGATGAAGGCTTTATATTTGTTAATTTTCTTGACCTTGGAAAAATAACTTTATGTCTTTGAGTTTCCTAAGGAACTAATACTTGAAGGTACCCTAATACTTTATAAAATTTTTAAAAAGCATACTTTTTAATTATTCAGGGAATAATATCTCATGAATATCTTGATTGAATGTGTGAGCTTGAATTTATGAAGGAAATTTGACCTCTAACCACAAAATGCCAGCATTTACCATTTAAAAAATTATTAGTAGCTGTTTTTACCTGTCATCTGTCATTTAACAATATAATTACACATAAAAAATCTAACAATTTTATGGAAATATATTTTAGTAAGTAACAAATTAACTAAAGGATATTCCCAAACTTTTATTGTTAGCTAATTGAAGAGCACCACATTAGGATTCTCTTTCTTTGTTTTCTTTTCTGTTTTTATTTTTAAGCTTGTCTACCAATTCACCTCAGATATAGTAATGGACAGAAGTAACATAATTATTTGTAGAGTGATGAAGTCTTTCCCTTTCCCCCTTTTTCTTTTGCTTTGCTTGTTAAATGAATTAAAAACATTAGATTGTTTTAAAGTTTGAATAATGGAAACAGTTGTACAACATAATCTTAAGTGTATATATATATATATATATATATATATATATATATAAACATTGTATCTAGAGTTAGGATTTTTCAGCATTTTCTGTGTTGACATGTATTAACAGTTAACATAAACTCTAAGTACACAATATGTCAGTTAAACATAGAAACTAGACTAGTAAACTAATTCATTTATTTGTAGCTTAAGTTTTCTGGTTAAGGTGGTTTTATTAGGCTCTGGGAAAATTTTTATAAAAATGAGTGAAAGGCATGTATTTTAAAGAAATGCATTATTTCTAAAAATCCACAGATAACTGGGAAATTCAAGTATTTTACTTTAATTCACATAATTTTTATACCAGTAATATGCAAGCAAGACCTCAGAAAAGGTCATTATAGCTTTATAAATAAATGTGTTCATACTGCTTTTGTTTTTAGATACTGCTGTGTTCCAAAAGTGGATTTTTTTTGGTGATGCATTTATTTCATGAAAAATATATACATATGATATAGCCTTAAATCAATATACTTGAAAACAAAAAACTAAACTCAAGATTGATGCCATCCCTCCTGTTTTTAAAGGACACAGCATACCTTCTTCCTTTCTATCTAGCAGTAGGCAAGGGTACAATTAAAACCAGATAAAAATAGACACCATCAGGGACCAATAGAGTCTGTGTGAGGGCCATATAAACAGCAACATCACCATTCACCAAACAAAGTGGGTCTTTGTGTTACAAATCTCAAACTGATATGAAACACACATTATTTGAGTAAGAACAATTATACATTGCTGATAAGCATTTCTTTGAATGCATCCAGAGATTTGCAAAAATATTAAAACAACAAATGTTCAGAGTGAGCTTGGTTTCCATCACGAAACCTTCTGTACAAGAAAGAAGTATCCATCCTTAGTGTCTTGGATTCAAGCAACTATTTGTCACCATTTCTCTTCTCTTAAAGAACAAGGACTTTAAAGTCAGACAGACTCAGCTCCTGGGTGTGGTATCTCAGAAAATTTACTTAATGCTTTAAGGCACACACATTCCAGTTTCAGCCAAGCGGGACTCTACTGCAAACACCTCTGCTCTTCTATCTGAGGGCCTCCTCTTGGCCAACAAACAAGACAGGGAGTGCTGGGAGTGTTAAAGTCTTAACCATAGATGTGGCAGGCTTCTTATCCCTCAGGTATGATAATTTGAAGCATGCTTTACTAAGTCTCTTGGAGTTCCCAGGTAGGACTGAGCCCATACGGCAGTAATCTGCTAGACAACACCTCCTTTATTGGCTTCTTTCCTTTCCCATCTCTCTTTTCCAATTTCTTAGGATATTTTCTGGGCCTGCCTCTGAAATGAAGTTTCAGAGAGGCCTCCATCAGACACTCAGATGGGGATGGTCACCAGAGACAGAGCTATAACTCCCCCTGCAGCTGGGTGACTCACACTTAGAACCCTTTGAACATTTTGTAGAACTTAGTTTTTTCAGGGAAAGTGTTGATTACAGAAGAGAGGGTAGGAATATTGTTCTTACCCAGTTTATGACTTACCACAAGACCAAGACTTCCAGAGATGTGTCATTGCCTCAAATCACACTCACTCTTGTTTGGCTTATTGGGAAGAAGGGGCAGAGGCTACTCAGAGGGACCCATGCCAGCCTTGATTGACATGAGATCTATGATGAGAATGTTAAACTGGATAGTTCCATCGTCCTCCCCTTTTCAGATACACAGAAGGCAAGGATGAACATCTTCCAAGAGAGGGTGAAGTGAGAGAGAGCATAGCGGGTGTGGTTGGTAGGTGGGATTCAGGTCACTGGAGACAACAAGAGCACTCAGCACACCTACTGGCAAGCCAGGAACTTCACTGGCCAGATTTTTGCAGCAGTTTATAGAAAACCACTAGGACAGCATCTTGAATATGTTAGTTAGCCTGATTGAGGTAATCATTTTACAATGTGTACATAGATCAAAGCATAATGTTGTATACTTTAAATGTAAACAACTTTTATTTGTCCTAATTAATTAATTAATTAATTAAGTATTAATTTAACAAAAGAACAGAGCCCTGGATTTGATCCTGAGTCACTTTTTCAACAGTATAAAATATGATGGCAGGGGACTTATTTCTAAGAATGACACTCTGAGCTTTAAATCCAGGGAGCTAAGATGCTTTCTTGGCTTGTGTCCTTGAGCTCTGGCAAATTCAGCATCCTCTGAACCACCCGATGTGGCTTAGGACAGTCTCCATCCTGCTATCTCCTTGCTCTGATTCTGGCAGGTGGTTCTGGCCTTTGTGTCCCATTAGGTCATTTGTTCTATTGTGCTCCAGTTTTCCCTGGGCTTCCTGTTCCTAATAGTGTTCCAACATGCACACACATGTGAGGCCCTTGTTTTCTAAGTGCTTCTAATTCACACTATACCTTCAAACACAAACTATCCTATATATGGTAGATCTCAAAAATGCCCATAATTCTCCATGACTCCACCCCCTTTTTAATAATCTCTGAAGCTCATTCTATGAAGAGCAGCAGTTTTTCTCTCCACTTCAGCCACATGGGGCAACTTCGGATTTCTCATTGGCCCCTAGAAGGTGGTAAAAGTCACTCTGCCAGCACTGAGTCAGTCTAGGCTTCAAGAGGCCTAAGCACTACTTCTCCTCTTCCTCCTCCTCCTCTTTCTCCTTCCTCTCTCTCTCTCTCTCTCTCTATCTCGTTCTCTCTCTCTCACATAAAACTGCTAGCTGCCATGTGGACTAGCCCAGGGTAGCCTGTTGATTGACAAAAAACAACTGTCCCAGTACCCTGCATCTTTCTAACACATAGCTGTCAACCCCAGAAGACAGCCACTTTGCTGACCTGCAGCTACTCACAAACACATGACTAAATCCAGCTAAGACCAGAAAAACCACCCAACTGGACCCACCCAAAATTGCAAACCTGGAGAATCATGGGCTAAATTAACAGCTATTGGTTTAAGCCATTAGGTTTTTAGGCAGTTTGTTATGCAGCAATGGATAACTGATACAATTTGAAACAAAAACAGTGCAATTTTCTTGCAGAGCCTGTTTCTCCTGTCATTGCTACTGGTGCAAAGGAAACATGAAGTTCACCCTTGCCTCTGAGGGAAGGATCTTGTGTGAAATCCTAAGACGGAAGCCTTTTGTGTAGCTCTCTCATTTTTCTCCCCGAAGACTGCTCTTCTCAGAGCTATGGACGTGGGACAAAATGCCTCTAATCCAGTCATCTCTGGGAGTCCCACTGTATAAGGTGACATGTGCTGGCAGCCATGCACCATCTTTGTGTCTTAAAATGTCACAGCCCCTTTCTAAACCTCAAAGCCAAAAAAGCCATCCTTTCAGCACTGGAATGCTTCAGTATTTCTGCAAAGACCACAGTATTTCTGCAAAGTCCTGATGATGACTTTATAAATTATCATTGATATAATTTCACAAATATCTCCATGTTGTAAGCACAGCCATAGTCATAGTACCAGACCATTTTTAACTGTAAAATTCAAGAATCCATTATGTGTTGTAATTCTCCTCTTACCTCTGTATGGCTCAAATAAGGCATAAGAAAGAGACACAAAGCAAGACTCATCACATTAACTTAAAGACTAAAGTAGCTTCCTCTGACAACTTGGCCTCCAGTATATACTCACTGTTACATTAATTCCTAGCCTGCTATTTTATCATATGTATTTAGATCATATAAAATGTTTTTATAAATAGAATATATATAACCATTGGCCTAAATTTTCCAGAACAGCATTGATTTAAGATATTCCTTCCCAATATGTACTGGATGGTGCTCTTACTTGAACAAAAGTAATTGTTTCTAAAATAATCGTCATGTTTGTGACACTGTGGCCCCATTGTCTCTGGTAAATTTTGTGAGCATATATGCCTTGTCTTTCTTTTTTTTTGAGTTGGAGTCTCACTCTGTCGCCCAGACTGGAGTGCAGTGGCCGCTCCCAGCTACCGCAGCCTCGACCTGCTGGGCTCCGGCAATCCTTCTGCCTCAGCCTTCTGAGTAGCTGGAATTACAGGCACGCGCTACCACGCCCGGCTGCTTTTTGATTTATTGTAGAGATGAGGTCTCGCTGCCCAGGCGGGTCTCGAACCCGTGGGCTCAGGCAATCCACTCACCTCAGCCTCCCAAAGGCGTGGGATTACAGGCTGAGCCACCAAGCCCGGCTTTATACCTTGTCTTTCTAACCAAGCAGTCTATTCCTTAGGGTCATGTGGCTTGAGGAATAGACTCGTATCTATCTTCCCCTCTGCTGCAGTATGCTTAGTCTCTTCTTTGTCTTTGCTCAATGGGCCTCAATAAATCACCTGCTAATTCAGTGTCTGTTTTCAGAATCCTGGATGACAGAAGATGGAGCAACAATCAGTCAGGGTGAGCTGCAGTCAGAACATCTTCATAGGAAGGATTTTGTCCTTGACAATGTCAAGGTTTTCCATTTTTAGCTACCCTCTTTCTCAAAGTATTCCATGACAGTAATCTCCACAAAGGTTCTTAAGTAAAAAGCTATTCCCACATCCCCCAATGCTAAGAAGCACTGGCATGAATTCGCTATTAGCTTTGCATGATTCTATGCAAAACATGGTGATGTTTCTTGTTGGATGTTAAATAGTTTTGACCATTCCTTACTAGACTCTGGTGTGACCATGCGCTCTTTGAGCTATGGCTGTTGCCATGTTTCCACACTTTGGCACCCTCTCTACCCTTGGGAGGTGAATCCCCTCTTTCTCTCTCTTGCTCTACAATTTGCTTTCTAAATAAATTATATTTTTCAATCTAAAACAATAGTTTTACCTTTACAGAGGAATTTTAGTGGCTCTATTAGCTTGTGTTAATTAGGAGTAACCTCATCTGCAGAGTCTTGGATCCTTACAATGCCTTTGAAAACTACATGAACTTCTTTAAAACTTAGTATTTAACAGATCAAAGGTCTGTATCTCAATCCTCAGAGGCAGATGTCCCCTTCTTGCTGTCAATGATATTGCACAATCATGCTCTTTATATTGGCTCCTATCTGGACCCTAATCTGGTTGAATGAAAAATGTTCAAGGTAAATTATTAAGTTTTTTTTTCAATTCTTTTGATATTTTAAAAAAAACTATCAGAATGTTGGAGACATGCCTTTGAGTTTGGAAGAATGCTAATGGCTACCTTCAGAACTTCCCTTTCTTCTTAGGGAAAATTGCCATTTTTTATTTCCCAGTAACCTCAGCAATAATTAGAAGAAACAGTTTTAACTCTGAGTGTGCTATTTGTTTTCGAGAGTTGCCTTAATATGAGAGTGAAATAAGAAGAAAAACTAAACATCCTTTCAAAATTGCCCCAGCCCACTTTTCAGTCATGTCTGGTCCAGCTCCACACTGTCCTCAGAAGTGGTTTGATTAAACCGAATACACAGGTGCCTGGTCACTCTGAGATCCAAACTCAGTGTAAAGAAAATGCCATTGACTTCTTCCAGATATGCTTATGCTTTTAGAATGTTTTTTTCTTGCACTGGAACTGAGATCCTTTTCTTTTCTTGTTTTAAAAAATTGGTTATAGACTTGATGAGTTCTTTTTTCTCTATCTGACTTTTGTTGGTAAATAAAAGTGTGGATTAAAACATGTATTCAGACTGGGTGTGGTGGCTCATGCCTGTAATCCCAGGCATGGGAAGCTGAGGTGAGAGGGTCATTTCAGCCCAGGAGTCTAAGACCAGCCTAGGCAACATAGCAAGTCCTCATCCCTACAAACAATAAAAACTAGCCATGTGTGGTTGTGTGTGCCTGTAGTTCCAGTTACTCAGGAGGCTGAGGTAGAAGGACTGACTAAATCCAGGAGGTCGAGGTTGCAGTGAGCCATGATTGTGCCACTGCACTTCAGTCTGAGTGACAGAGCAAGATCCTGACTCAAAAAAAAAAAAAAAAAGTTTTCATGTGGTCACAAAGATAAAGAATAAAGAATTTATAGCCCTTTAGTTTACTAGTTGTCTGAATTCATGTGGTTCCTCTAATTGTTCTTACACTGAAGTAAATGCTCTGGCTTATTCTGTGTCATGATAATAAAACTCTGAGTAAATCCACATCTACCTTATAGAAGAACTGAAGTGCTCAGCTAATTTAAAACTACAAATAACCTAAAATAATTTCTTCTTGATATTGTAATGTTGTAAGAGAAAACATTTTTTCTTACACAAGGAAAAAATATGTATATAAATATATATAATACATGTATTTTTTTTTCTTTTCTATGGTCTCCCTTTCACCTGGAAATCCCAAGTACACTTTGAAATCAACCCATGGAATAGGAAACCATTCATTCTCCACTCTAAACCCACACTTCCTCTAGTTCTTCCATGTGAGTCAAAGGCTTCACTCTCCACCCCATTACCTGACAAGATAGCTGAGACAGGCTAGCTAGCTTAGGCATAGTGGGAAATGGAAAATTTCTGAGTTAGAAGTTAAGAAACTTCCTGTGACTTGTAACTGACATGAAACTGATATGGCTTCTTTCTGATTTGTAACTGATATGAAACTGACACACACACCAAAAAAACTAGATAAAAACCAGCACTCCTAACCCTGATGTCTGTACTTTTGGTTCAAATTAAAGCTCTTTCCTTTATTTTCTGTGACTCATCCTTGAAATCTTTCCTGAGAGGGAGTCAAGAGCCTGGTCCTAGGTATGGGTTGAGAATTGCAACTCTTGGGAAGAGACCACCTCTTGGGAAGAGACTTCCAACTCCCCAAGGAGTCAGTCTCACTGGGCCTAGCTGAGAAATTCTCTCTCTTTCTCTTTCTCTCTCTCTCTCTGAAGTAATCCCCCCCAAGCCCGCTCCCATCAGAGCCACCGCATTCTCTCTATTTTCCCTCCCTAACTCCCTCTCCATGGTGTCACCAAATCTACATGGCCCTCTACCATAACATCTCTCAGCTCTGCCTGTCCTCTGTGCCCCTACTACCATCTGCTTGAAGTTTCTCATGACTTTGTTTGAACTATGGTCCAAGGATCTCCTGAGAGAACTGTAATAGAGTATACCATAAACTTAGGTTAAGAGCATGCTATAACCCAATAAATAGGTAATCGGCTTGTGGACATAGCGCAGCAATTTTAGTTTTCTGCTTTAAAACATAACCTGTAGCTGTTTAAAGTTTCAGTTATGGGAAAAACTGCAAAACTCCAGTTCAAGCTTCAACCCCTTCCCTTGACCCACTTTCTCCTTAGCAACAACCAATCAGGTGCCAGGGGAAAATCACCTAAAGTTTCTAAATGTCTCTGCAACTTCCCCAGCTAGTGGGCCAAGGTCAGCCCGAGTCAAGCTAGCCAATCCTCCATGATTGAGCTGACCACCAGAGTTTACTACCCAGTTAAATGGTAACAAGACTGGAAAGTCCCCCCAAACTCCTTCTCCCTTTGTGTAAAAACATAAAAGGTGTCTGCTTAAGGAAGTCAGGGCCTCTGGGTGTACTCTGCTGCGTCGGTTGTTGACAGAGGTCCAGGCTCGAGCTTGCAAATAAAGACCCTCTTGAACTTTCATCGGAATTGGCTCTTGGTGGTCTCTCAGATCGAACATTCGGCCGCTACACTCCCTACTTATGGTGCTGGTCAGTCCTGGTCCCCCAACCATTTGCCATAGCTTGGGAAGAGTAGTTTGTATTGCAAATGTCTTGACCTGTAGTGTCCCTTCAATGTCAATAGAGCCATTACCACCTGCAGCTTCTCTTTTTATTTGAATTTGCCTTCCTCTCCCTGAGATTGATGCTCACATCAGGTGCACCAGGTAGTGCCTGAACTCAGGTTTCCTCTGCCAAGTACATTGCCCTAGTCAAGATGTCTGTCTCACTCTTAATTCACCCCCTGCTCTCATTTTATCTGTCCTTTTTTGCCCATGGTCCTGTTAATTTTTTCTCAGGCACCCAGCACAACTCAGGGTCTCACGGTTGTCCTGTGGGTGTCCCTTCTGCACTGTAGATAGGTAGGCAGGGACCGTGTCAGGGCTTCCCACCACTAGGCCCTTGTGCCTGGTAACAGTTCCTGATGTGGGCTCCTCAGTGGGCTTGCTTGGGACATGGAGGAAGGAAGAACACAGTGAATCTCACCAGAGAATTTCAACCCAGAATACTCTAGTTCAGCCTTGAAGAAGGAGGTGAGGCAGGCAAAAAGGTTCACTCCAGATCCCTGAGCTGTTTCCCTCAGTTGGGTTCTGATGTCAGAGCATTTCCTGTCATCAAAACACAATGTCGTGGAAAACACAGGGCTCATCCCAAGTCTCCTCCTTTTCTTATAGGCAGAAACTCAATTAAACTGATAAATTAACAAATGATATTTGCAAGGTTCTGCATTCAGTACCCCCAGTTGATGTCAATACAACTGTTTAATATGAGTGTCACTTGGAAGATGAGGCACTGGGCTTGGAAAGGACCAACTGTAGGACCAGGGACATGTGGCCACAAGGGGGCAGAGCTGGGGTCTGACCACCCTCTCAGATTCCAAGTCCCCATCATTTAAATAGCTGTAATCTGTTAAAAGTAAACGTTTTCAAAAGACAAGCGAGTTTTTACTCTTCACTTTGATATATGCTGCTTTTATGGTCTCATTACTGCTTAAGAAAAAGGTCCTATAAATTAAGCGGTTCCAAATTAATGTTGTGTTTTTAATGCTTTATATGAAAGAAGATGTTTAAAATACTTTTTATAAAGAAGTTCCTTAAAAATTCACACCAGTGGGGAAAACCAAAAAGGAAGAAAGCATCTGAAATACTAACAAATATCAGATAGACAGTTACTGATTTCAAGTAAAGAAAAATGATCATTTTCTTCCCTCCCTCCAAACTGATTTCCCTGAGCTAGTTTGTGACAGAAATCATTTCTAGGTGTTTGGGATACCTCGCTGAATAAGTAGACATGTATGTTCTAGACATGTGGAAGACAAGTTCCGAACAATCCATCAATAAGTAATCATGTCATATGTTCAGTGGTAATGAAAGCCACAGAGAAAAATAAAAGGAAGGTGAAAATTGTCGCATGCAGATTGCAATTTCAGAAAAAGTGTTCAGACCGACTTCATCCAGGCGTAGGAAGCTCAACACTCTGGGCCAAAAATGAGAGCAGGGAAAGACGCTGGTGGGTCATGTGGGCATGCTGCTGATTAAGGTGGGCAAGGCCTTACTGATGAGGTGAAACAGGAGCAGGAGGGAAAGAGAGAGCCTGTGCTTACCTGGGGGAGGGCATTTAGGCAGAGATACCTGTAAATAGAATGGCCCTAGGGCGGAAATGTGTGTAATGGGGTAGAGGGAGTTGGAAATACCCAGAAGGCTTTGCGACAGGGCTGAGGTGTGTAGGGGCCTCTCACAGGGACCACCACAAGCGCTTCCATGAGTGATATCACTATCAGACAGCAGACTGGATATATGGATGTGTTAGAAGAAAATCATTTAATATGATTGACTTTATAAGTTCGATGGGAAAGCATCTAACGTGTAGCTGGTCATCAAGAGCAGGAAAACTGAGTGCAAGGAGACTCTGGGGCTCCTACGAGTGTTTCAGGATATTGAAAATACAATAAATGGTACCTCACTGTCTTGGCTTAATAATGATCAGAACTACTTCCACCTCCTCCTGCCTGTGTTTATGACTGGATCCAGGTATACATGAATACATGTAAGATTAATTTTCTTTCTAGTGTGTTAAATACAGACAGACATAAAATATTGTATGTAAAATATCGTATGTCTGTATGTATATAGTTTATTTCTCTAGTTTCCTAAAGATCTGAAGCACAATACTTAGGGAACATACAAGCATTGTTTTTTTGTTGTTGTTGTTGTTGTTTTTAATGTTCTATCTGTCGCTCCATTTCTCCATTTATCCATCTGTCCATTCATCTGTCTGTCTGTCTCTACCTCTCTAGGTTTTAGAATGAAGTTCGAAGACCTATTTAGGTAATTAGAGCATGGCTTTACTCCCAATATTCTAGCTGTTTGACAGTTAATTTTTTTCAAGTGGGTTCCTTGAAATGAATCCTTTCTATTGTTTTTGATAAATCTTTTGTTACTGCTACCTGATGTATTACTAGTATGATTTTATTTCAAAGTGGTTCCATATTTTAAAATTTACTTGAGTAAATAAGCATCTATTTGATTCTGATGGAATATCAGAATCTTATAAAATAGAAGGCAAGAGCTAAATATCATAGCTCTGCATTAAATGTCAAAATTTAAACAGGCAACTGTATGTGTTTTATCTATTGAAATTAGGATATTCCCAAGTTATAGTATGTGAAATTTTTTTATGAAAATTGACTTTTATAACTAGAATAGAAAATTTGACCCCAGGTGGCAAAATCAATTCAGATTCCTTCTGACATTTTCTAACCTTGGAATTTCTCTAGGAGTAAAGTAGTTGTATAAAGATTATATTCTTGGATATTAATTATTTCAAGTACTTTCCACAGGGGAAAAAGTAAATGTCATTTGTGACAGTTCAGAAGAAAGTCAAGGTTTTACTTCTGCTTGTAGGTAAGGAAGAGAAAAATAGGAAATTCAACTAGAAAATGTGCACATCTCCAGGGTAGCTGAAGGGAGCCTTCCTGTACCATGAGTGGGCTCAGGGTGATCAAGTGTGTGCACCCTGCCTTGGCAGCAAGCCTGGAACCCCTGCAGGCAGAAACCCAGAGAGTTCATTTCACTCCACAGGGTGATGGCATTTATCATTGAGGGTTCATTTTTATGAACATATGTCATGAGCTACTGTCTTGAACAACATTCTTTTTCCACTGAAGAACATTTATCTTGCTTTCTATCAAGGATAATGATACAAGCAATAATTTCTTTTGAAAAAAATTATCTTTCATATTACTCAATGGTTTTATATAATTATCAAAAAATTATGTACTATTTATTTTAATTTTTATCTATTTCTGATTATTCTTTGATTTAGAAATAATGCATAGAATGATATCAAACCATGGATGGTTGTAATGATCTCTCCCAACATTACCTCTGGAATTATCATAATTTCTGAACCTATGTGGAATCATCTAATAGAGGATAAGAAAAAAAGAGAGTTTTAGCTTGAAAGAAGATGATAGACTTTTGTTATGGACATAACTGGATTTGATCTAGTTTCCCAAGAGATGTTCAGTGTTAAGAATGCAACCTTTGATACCAACTCATTGGGTTTTTATGCTCGTCAGTCACCTATGTCCTATCTGATCTGCATATTTACTTTCATTCTCTGTGTCTTTTTTTTTTTTGAGTTAGAGTTTTACTCTGTCGCCCAGACTGGAGTGTAGTGGCCGCTCCTGGCCACTGCAGCCTCAACCTGTTGGGCTCCGGCGATCCTTCTGCCTCAGCCTTCCAAGTAGCTGGAACTACGGGCATGCACTACCACACCCGGCTAATTTTTTTTTTATTTATTGTAGAGATGAGGACTCACCAAGTTGCCCATGTGGGTCTCAAACCTGCGGGCTCAGGCAATCCACTCACCTCAGCCTCCCAAGGTGCAGGATTACAGGCTGAGCCACTGAGCCCGGCTTATTCTCTGTGTCTTATTATCCTCATTCCTAGCATGGACACAGTAATAAGCCCTATTTTAAAGATTTGGGCAGGAATTAAATGAGATCATACATATTTAAAGATTTAGAACAGTGCTTTATGAAGAGTGAGCACTAAAAACATAATGTTCACTTTTGTCTTATCATAACATGTAGGATCTTGGGGAATTAACATCCCTAGACATATGTCCTCATCCATAAAGTCAGGCAAAATACAAACAAAGTTAGCATACAGTTTAAATGTGATAGAATGTGTTGAGTTCCTGGCAAATGCTTGCCACATTGTATCTCAACAAGAACTGACTTCCTTTTAACCTTCACTTTGCATTTACTAATCAAGACATGAGATTTATGATGTTTGATGGAGTTAAAAAATAAATTATCAGAATCATTAGTACTGTGGAAACTCAATTAACTTAAGATATGACAATATA
The DNA here is from genome assembly GCF_000164805.1 of Carlito syrichta. Lineage (NCBI taxonomy): Eukaryota > Metazoa > Chordata > Mammalia > Primates > Tarsiidae > Carlito > Carlito syrichta. Next base: position 619,133 of record NW_007253595.1, on the reverse strand, counting down.
TTTTTCAAAAGTGTATTCATTTTACTTCTTAATGCACATTAGTTGAGCATCAGATATTCAGCAAGCACCATGTTAGATGCAGAAGATACAGGGATGGGTGAAAAACAGTCCCTGCCCTTGAGGCACTCAAAAAGTAGTGGGAACAATGGGTAGAATAGTACATAATATGCTAAGAGTTGGTGAGTGTGATAATAGAGAAAGATGCAGCAAGTGCTAGAACCTAAAACTGGGTTATGAATTGGACTTGAGATGGTGAGGGAAGCTGTCCTAGTGAGTGAACCAATTGCACTTGGAAGTATTTAAAGTGGAACTTTTTCTCCCTAGGGTCTACATGGACAACATGATGATTTGAGAAGAAAAATATCTACCTGGTTGAGTAGTATTTATAGGCAAGAAGCTAGAGGTTAATGTGGCCAACTCTCAAGGCAAATAAGACAGACCCGCTCCCAGATCCTCTTCAGTAAAGTTACAGGCCTGAGACACTGCTTCACATCATAGCTCTGAATGATGCATCTCACACCACCTACAAGCTTCTTTTAACTGTCTAACATTCAGCCAGCAAGTGAAGGGAAAACAATGAAAGTGAAGATTAGCATGCTCCACTTTATTGATTATGAACAAGCAGAAACTGTTCCTTATGACGTTAAATGGAACATGTTATGGGTTGAATTTTATCCCCCCACCAAAATTTTGTATGTCAAAGTTCTAAACCTCTAGAACATCAGAGTGTGACCTTATTTCGAGATAGGGACTTTCTGGAGGTTATGTGAAACAGTTAAGATTCACAGGCTTTCCAGCACTATACCAATTGATTTTTAAAGTGCAAACTGATCACTAGATTCTAATCTAATTTGGAGTAAAGACTTGATCTTATTAATTTTGAAGGATATAACATAATGGCTTATAAAAAAAGTTTAGAGTAAAGAAGGCATAGACAATTTTGGCAAATTCAGAATTTAATAAAAAGCATCAAATTTTAAAAAGAAGTCTAGTAGTGACAGCTGTGGATGCTAGAGGTATAATGCTTCCTCATGTATTCCCGGACCAGAATTGGCTCACTTATAATGTGTCCCTTAATAAGTTCTAATGGAATTTAATAATACCCAACTTATTCCAGACATTTTGGATGAAAAGCAAGGGTACTTCCTAGTTCCATTTTAGGTCTCAGTCTCCAGCTACATGTCTTGCAAAAGAGCTGCTGCTTTCCAGAACTTTCCCCATGGACCACAGTGATACCCATAAAAATCTTATAGCATTGAACACTTTGACCAGTCTACTATTTAACAACTTATCAAACTCTCTCTCTCTTTTTTTTTTTTTTACTGAAAAGTATTCTGGAGTCCTATTGAAATATTCTATCTACTCAGCATAATTTATCATATTTATATGTTGAGAAAGGGTTGTAGATTGGGAGAAAAAGACAATAGGTTGACTATGTCAGAGACCATCATTGCATTTTCTTTTTGAAAAGACATCAAGAAACGAACATAACTTTTGAGGAACTAAATTCCAAGAAAACTAAAAGTGTTCTATTGTTTGGGAATCTAACGTCACAAAAATAAATTAATGGTAGAGAAGGCTACCTATTATGGTTTGAATTTTGTCCCCCAGCCCCCACCAAAATATTCATATGTTGAAGTTCTAATCCCCAGTTTCTCAGACTGTGATTAGAAATAGTGTCACCAATGAAATTAGATAGAATAAAATCTTACTTGAGTAGGATGGGTCTTTAATCACATACGCCTGGTGTTTTTATTAAAAGAAGAAATTTGAACACAGAAACAAGAAACACACACACACACACACACACACACACACACACACACACACAAAGATTGCCTTATGAGGATGAAGGCAGAGATCAGGATGCTGTTTCTGCCAGTTAATGAACACCAAAGATTGCCAGCAATCTCCAGAAGCTGGAAGAAGTCAGGAACAGATTCTTCCAATGATGGCCTCCAGAACTGTGAAAGAATGAATTTCTGTTTTTTGCTGTATTTTGTTACAGCAGCCCCAACACACTAATACACTACCTAAACACTTTTTACAGTCTATGAAGTAGTCCTCTTTCTTACATATGGTTTTGGAGGGCTTTGAAGTAGGGCCCAACTGGAATACACCTGTGGATCTTAGATTGAGTGCTCAATAAATGCTCAGTGGTAAGTGATTGAGTGAGCTATTGAGCAAGGGAATGAATAAAGGTACAGATGTAGTGTTTGTCTAACACTGAGGCAGAGCAGGGGTCATCCCATTGGGTGAAGGTTTGCTTGACAGTTAAATAATTTGGGGATAACCTCTCCACCCTCAGTCACTTACTTATGAGAGCCCTTCTGCTTTCTCTACTGAGAGGCCATGTGTTTGACAAAGAGATGGTGTTTTGGTGCTGTTCTCTTCCACTTGATAGAGATGATAGAATTCTTATTTAATCCAAAGAAAATCACAAGGAATGTCTGTATAGCAGGGCATTAAATACAGGAGGATAGCATGGTTGATCACTCCAGTGATATGCTATACAAACGTGAGCTGTTGTATAACCAAAATGTACACCTCCCCAAATACTTTCTTTGTTATAACAACCACAAAACTGTAACAGGTCTGAGTTTTACATCATTCCTGTAAAGTATTTCATCTTTTGAAAGCAGTTCTGATTTCTCTCTTTTGGTGCTAAGTAGAATTTGGCCCTAAAATAAAAGAGAGCTATTTTTATTTATTTATTTTTTGTTTTGTTTTGTTTTTTGAGTTGGAGTCTCACTCTGTCTCCCAGACTGGAGTGCAGTGGTCGCTCCAGCCACCGCAGCCTCGACCTGCTGGGCTCCGGCGATCCTTCTGCCTCAGCCTTCCAAGTAGCCGGAATTACAGGCATACGCTACCACGCCCGGGTTGATTTTTTGATTTATTGTAGAGATGAGGTCTCGCTGCCCAGGCGGGTCTCGAACCCGCGGGCTC